>NW_028257506.1:0-67501 GCF_982258835.1 Parasteatoda tepidariorum
TGAACAAGGTATTGTATTACAGGGTAATAGTGTACCCTACCACAGGAAATAATTATAGGTCAATTAGGGGGTACACTATGTATATTTTAAATAGTGCATTAAAACAAGGAAATACGACGACATTTTTCAATGTTAACTAACAGCACGGTATCGGAACTTAATATTGACCTATAATTTTTACATTGGACCACGTATTATATTACAGGGTAATAGTGTACCCTACCACAGGAATTAATTATAGGTCATTTAGGGGGTACACAGCGTGACCCTAAATTTTACTATGTATGCCTATGCGAAATAAAGTGTTCTGAGAAGCTTAAAATGAAGAAATAAGCGTTCTAAAATGCTTTAAAAATTCAAAGACATCTTTCAATGGTTAACTAACGCTAGGCGCAATATCAGACCTTAATATTGACCCATAATATTTAAATTGGACCAGGTATTATATTACAGGGTAATAGTGTATCCTTCCACAGGAAATAATTATAGGTCAATTAGGGGGTACACTATGTATATTTTAAATAGTGCATTAAAACAAGGAAATACGAAGGCACTTTTCTATGTTAACTAACGGCACGGTATCGGACCTTAATATTGACCTATAATTTTTAAATTGGACCACGTATTATATTACAGGGTAATAGTGTACCCTACCACAGGAAATATTTATAGGTCATTTAGGGGGTACACAGCGTGACCCTAAATTTTACTATGTATGCCTATGCGAAATAGAGTGTTCTGAGATGCTTAAAATGAAGAAATAAGCGTTCAAAAATGCTTTAAAAATTCAAAGACATCTTTCAATGGTTAACTAACGCAAGGCGCAATATCAGACCTTAATATTGACCCATAATATTTAAATTGGACCAGGTATTATATTACAGGGTAATAGTGTACCCTTCCACAGGAAATAATTATAGGTCAATTAGGGGGTACACTATGTATATTTTAAATAGTGCATTAAAACAAGGAAATACGAAGACACTTTTCTATGTTAACTAACGGCACGGTATCGGACCTTAATATTGACCTATAATTTTTAAATTGGACCACGTATTATATTACAGGGTTATAGTGTATCCTACCACAGGAAATAATTATAGGTCAATTAGGGGGTACACAGCGTGACCATAAAGTTTACTATGTATGCCTATGCGAAATAAAGTGTTCTGAGAAGCTTAAAATGAAGAAATAAGCGTTCGAAAATGCTTTAAAAATTCAAAGACATCTTTCAATGGTTAACTAACGCAAGGCGCAATATCAGACCTTAATATTGACCCATAATATTTAAATTGGACCAGGTATTATATTACAGGGTAATAGTGTACCCTACCACAGGAAATAATTATAGGTCAATTAGGGGGTACACTATGTATATTTTAAATAGTGCATTAAAACAAGGAAATACGAAGACACTTTTCTATGTTAACTAACGGCACGGTATCGGACCTTAATATTGACCTATAATTTTTAAATTGGACCACGTATTATATTACAGGGTAATAGTGTACCCTACCACAGGAAATATTTATAGGTCATTTAGGGGGTACACAGCGTGACCCTAAATTTTACTATGTATGCCTATGCGAAATAGAGTGTTCTGAGATGCTTAAAATGAAGAAATAAGCGTTCAAAAATGCTTTAAAAATTCAAAGACATCTTTCAATGGTTAACTAACGCAAGGCGCAATATCAGACCTTAATATTGACCCATAATATTTAAATTGGACCAGGTATTATATTACAGGGTAATAGTGTACCCTACCACAGGAAATAATTATAGGTCAATTAGGGGATACACTATGTATATTTTAAATAGTGCATTAAAACAAGGAAATACGAAGACACTTTTCTATGTTAACTAACGGCACGGTATCGGACCTTAATATTGACCTATAATTGTTAAACTGGACCACGTATTATATTACAGGGTTATAGTGTACCCTACCACAGGAAATAATTATAGGTCAATTAGGGGGTACACAGAGTGACCCTAAAGCTTACTATGTATGCCTATGCGAAATAAAGTGTTCTGAGAAGCTTAAAATGAGGAAATAAGCGTTCTAAAATGCTTTAAAAATTCAAAGACATTTTTCTATGTTAACTAACGGCACGGTATCGGACCTTAATATTGACCTATAATTTTTAAATTGGACCACGTATTATATTACAGGGTAATAGTGTGCCCTACCACAGGAAATAATTATAGGTCATTTAGGGGGTACACAGCGTGACCCTAAATTTTACTATGTATGCCTATGCGAAATAAAGTGTTCTGAGAAGCTTAAAATGAAGAAATAAGCGTTCTAAAATGCTTTAAAAATTCAAAGACATCTTTCAATGGTTAACTAGCGCAAGGCGCAATATCAGACCTTAATATTGACCCATAATATTTAAATTGGACCAGGTATTATATTACAGGGTAATAGTGCACCCTACCACAGGAAATAATTATAGGTCAATTAGGGGGTACACTATGTATATTTTAAATAGTGCATTAAAACAAGGAAATACGAAGACACTTTTCTATGTTAACTAACGGCACGGTATCGGACCTTAATATTGACCTATAATTTTTAAATTGTACCACCTATTATATTACAGGGTAATAGTGTATCTTTCCACAGGAAATAATTATAGGTCAATTAGGTGGTACACAGCATGACCCTAAAATTTACTATGTATGCCTATGCGAAATAGAGTGTTCTGAGAAGCTTAAAATGAAGAAATAAGCGTTCTAAAATGCTTTAAATTTCAATTGGACCAGGTATTATATTACAGGGTAATAGTGTACCCTACAACAGGAAATAATTATAGGTCAAATAGGGGGTACACTATGTATATTTTAAATAGTGCATTAAAACAAGGAAATTCGAAGACACTTTTCTATGTTAACTAACGGCACGGTATCTGACCTTAATATTGACCTATAATTTTTAAATTGGACCACGTATTATATTACAGGGTTATAGTGTATCCTACCACAGGAAATAATTATAGGTCAATTAGGGGGTACACAGCGTGACCCTAAAGTTTACTATGTATGCCTATGCGAAATAAAGTGTTCTGAGAAGCTTAAAATGAGGAAATAAGCGTTCTAAAATGCTTTAAAAATTCAAAGACATTTTTCTATGTTAACTAACGGCACGGTATCGGACCTTAATATTGACCTATAATTTTTAAATTGGACCACGTATTATATTACAGGGTAATAGTGTGCCCTACCACAGGAAATAATTATAGGTCATTTAGGGGGTCCACAGCGTGACCCTAAATTTTACTATGTATGCCTACGCGAAATAAAGTGTTCTGAGAAGCTTAAAATGAAGAAATAAGCGTTCTAAAATGCTTTAAAAATTCAAAGACATCTTTCAATGGTTAACTAGCGCAAGGCGCAATATCAGACCTTAATATTGACCCATAATATTTAAATTGGACCAGGTATTATATTACTGGGTAATAGTGCACCCTACCACAGGAAATAATTATAGGTCAATTAGGGGGTACACTATGTATATTTTAAATAGTGCATTAAAACAAGGAAATACGAAGACACTTTTCTATGTTAACTAACGGCACGGTATCGGACCTTAATATTGACCTATAATTTTTAAATTGGACCACGTATTATATTACAGGGAAATAGTGTACCCTACCACAGGAAATAATTATAGGTCATTTAGGGGGTACACAGCGTGACCCTAAATTTTACTATGTATGCCTATGCGAAATAGAGTGTTCTGAGAAGCTTAAAATGAAGAAATAAGCGTTCTAAAATGCTTTAAAAATTCAAAGACATCTTTCAATGGTTAACTAACGCAAGGCGCAATATCAAACCTTAATATTGACCCATAATATTTATATTGAACAAGGTATTGTATTACAGGGTAATAGTGTACCCTACCACAGGAAATAATTATAGGTCAATTAGGGGGTACACTATTTATATTTTAAATAGTGCATTAAAACAAGGAAATACGAAGACACTTTTCTATGTTAACTAACGGCACGGTATCGGACCTTAATATTGACCTATAATTTATAAATTGGACCACGTATTATATTACAGGGTTATAGTGTACCCTATCACAGGAAATAATTATAGGTCAATTAGGGGGTACGCAGAGTGACCCTAAAGTTTACTATGTATGCCTATGCGAAATAAAGTGTTCTGAGAAGCTTAAAATGAGGAAATAAGCGTTCTAAAATGCTTTAAAAATTCAAAGACATTTTTCTATGCTAACTAACGGCACGGTATCGGACCTTAATATTGACCTATAATTTTTAAATTGGACCACCTATTATATTACAGGGTAATAGTGTACCCTACCACAGGAAATAATTATAGGTCAATTAGGGGGTTCACAGCGTGACCCTAAAGTTTACTATGTATGCCTATGCGAAATAAAGTGTTCTGAGAAGCTTAAAATGAAGAAATAAGCGTTCTAAAATGCTTTAAAAATTCAAAGACATCTTTCAATGGTTAACAAACGCAAGGCGCAATATCAAACCTTAATATTGACCCATAATATTTAAATTGAACAAGGTATTGTATTACAGGGTAATAGTGTACCCTACCACAGGAAATAATTATAGGTCAATTAGGGGGTACACTATGTATATTTTAAATAGTGCATTAAAACAAGGAAATACGACGACATTTTTCAATGTTAACTAACAGCACGGTATCGGAACTTAATATTGACCTATAATTTTTACATTGGACCACGTATTATATTACAGGGTAATAGTGTACCCTACCACAGGAATTAATTATAGGTCATTTAGGGGGTACACAGCGTGACCCTAAATTTTACTATGTATGCCTATGCGAAATAAAGTGTTCTGAGAAGCTTAAAATGAAGAAATAAGCGTTCTAAAATGCTTTAAAAATTCAAAGACATCTTTCAATGGTTAACTAACGCTAGGCGCAATATCAGACCTTAATATTGACCCATAATATTTAAATTGGACCAGGTATTATATTACAGGGTAATAGTGTATCCTTCCACAGGAAATAATTATAGGTCAATTAGGGGGTACACTATGTATATTTTAAATAGTGCATTAAAACAAGGAAATACGAAGGCACTTTTCTATGTTAACTAACGGCACGGTATCGGACCTTAATATTGACCTATAATTTTTAAATTGGACCACGTATTATATTACAGGGTAATAGTGTACCCTACCACAGGAAATATTTATAGGTCATTTAGGGGGTACACAGCGTGACCCTAAATTTTACTATGTATGCCTATGCGAAATAGAGTGTTCTGAGATGCTTAAAATGAAGAAATAAGCGTTCAAAAATGCTTTAAAAATTCAAAGACATCTTTCAATGGTTAACTAACGCAAGGCGCAATATCAGACCTTAATATTGACCCATAATATTTAAATTGGACCAGGTATTATATTACAGGGTAATAGTGTACCCTTCCACAGGAAATAATTATAGGTCAATTAGGGGGTACACTATGTATATTTTAAATAGTGCATTAAAACAAGGAAATACGAAGACACTTTTCTATGTTAACTAACGGCACGGTATCGGACCTTAATATTGACCTATAATTTTTAAATTGGACCACGTATTATATTACAGGGTTATAGTGTATCCTACCACAGGAAATAATTATAGGTCAATTAGGGGGTACACAGCGTGACCATAAAGTTTACTATGTATGCCTATGCGAAATAAAGTGTTCTGAGAAGCTTAAAATGAAGAAATAAGCGTTCGAAAATGCTTTAAAAATTCAAAGACATCTTTCAATGGTTAACTAACGCAAGGCGCAATATCAGACCTTAATATTGACCCATAATATTTAAATTGGACCAGGTATTATATTACAGGGTAATAGTGTACCCTACCACAGGAAATAATTATAGGTCAATTAGGGGGTACACTATGTATATTTTAAATAGTGCATTAAAACAAGGAAATACGAAGACACTTTTCTATGTTAACTAACGGCACGGTATCGGACCTTAATATTGACCTATAATTTTTAAATTGGACCACGTATTATATTACAGGGTAATAGTGTACCCTACCACAGGAAATATTTATAGGTCATTTAGGGGGTACACAGCGTGACCCTAAATTTTACTATGTATGCCTATGCGAAATAGAGTGTTCTGAGATGCTTAAAATGAAGAAATAAGCGTTCAAAAATGCTTTAAAAATTCAAAGACATCTTTCAATGGTTAACTAACGCAAGGCGCAATATCAGACCTTAATATTGACCCATAATATTTAAATTGGACCAGGTATTATATTACAGGGTAATAGTGTACCCTTCCACAGGAAATAATTATAGGTCAATTAGGGGGTACACTATGTATATTTTAAATAGTGCATTAAAACAAGGAAATACGAAGACACTTTTCTATGTTAACTAACGGCACGGTATCGGACCTTAATATTGACCTATAATTTTTAAATTGGACCACGTATTATATTACAGGGTTATAGTGTATCCTACCACAGGAAATAATTATAGGTCAATTAGGGGGTACACAGCGTGACCATAAAGTTTTACTATGTATGCCTATGCGAAATAAAGTGTTCTGAGAAGCTTAAAATGAAGAAATAAGCGTTCTAAAATGCTTTAAAAATTCAAAGACATCTTTCAATGGTTAACTAACGCAAGGCGCAATATCAGACCTTAATATTGACCCATAATATTTAAATTGGACCAGGTATTATATTACAGGGTAATAGTGTACCCTACCACAGGAAATAATTATAGGTCAATTAGGGGGTACACTATGTATATTTTAAATAGTGCATTAAAACAAGGAAATACGAAGACACTTTTCTATGTTAACTAACGGCACGGTATCGGACTTAATATTGACCTATAATTTTTAAATTTGACCACGTATTATATTACAGGGTTATAGTGTACCCTACCACAGGAAATAATTATAGGTCAATTAGGGGGTACACAGAGTGACCCTAAAGTTTACTATATATGCCTATGCGAAATAGAGTGTTCTGAGATGCTTAAATGAAGAAATAAGCGTTCTAAAATGCTTTAAAAATTCAAAGACATCTTTCAATGGTTAACTAACGCAAGGCGCAATATCAGACCTTATATTGACCCATAATATTTAAATTGGACCAGGTATTATATTACAGGGTAATAGTGTACCCTACCACAGGAAATAATTATAGGTCAATTAGGGGATACACTATGTATATTTTAAATAGTGCATTAAAACAAGGAAATACGAAGACACTTTTCTATGTTAACTAACGGCACGGTATCGGACCTTAATATTGACCTATAATTTTTAAACTGGACCACGTATTATATTACAGGGTTATAGTGTACCCTACCACAGGAAATAATTATAGGTCAATTAGGGGGGTACACAGAGTGACCCTAAAGTTTTACTATGTATGCCTATGCGAAATAAAGTGTTCTGAGAAGCTTAAAATGAGGAAATAAGCGTTCTAAAATGCTTTAAAAATTCAAAGACATTTTTCTATGTTAACTAACGGCACGGTATCGGACCTTAATATTGACCTATAATTTTTAAATTGGACCACGTATTATATTACAGGGTAATAGTGTACCCTACCACAGGAAATAATTATAGGTCATTTAGGGGTACACAGTGTGACCCTAAATTTTACTATGTATGCCTATGCGAAATAAAGTGTTCTGAGAAGCTTAAAATGAAGAAATAAGCGTTCTAAATGCTTTAAAAATTCAAAGACATCTTTCAATGGTTAACTAGCGCAAGGCGCAATATCAGACCTAAAATATTGACCCATAATATTTAAATTCGACCAGGTATTATATTACAGGGTAATAGTGCACCCTACCACAGGAAATAATTATAGGTCAATTAGGGGGTAACACTATGTATATTTTTAAATAGTGCATTAAAACAAGGAAAATACGAAGACACTTTTCTATGTTAACTAACGGCACGGTATCGGACCTTAATATTGACCTATAATTTTTAAATTGTACCACGTATTATATTACAGGGTAATAGTGTACCTTACCACAGGAAATAATTATAGGTCAATTAGGTGGTACACAGCATGACCCTAAAATTTACTATGTATGCCTATGCGAAATAGAGTGTTCTGAGAAGCTTAAAATGAAGAAATAAGTGTTCTAAAATGCTTTAAAAATTCAAAGACATCTTTCAATGGTTAACTAACGCAAGGCGCAATATCAGACCTTAATATTGACCCATAATATTTAAATTGGACCACCTATTATATTACAGGGTAATAGTGTACCCTACCACAGGAAATATTTATAGGTCATTTAGGGGGTACACAGCGTGACCCTAAATTTTTACTATGTATGCCTATTGCGAAATAGAGTGTTCTGAGATGCTTAAAATGAAGAAATAAGCGTTCAAAAATGCTTTAAAAATTCAAAGACATCTTTTCAATGGTTAACTAACGCAAGGCGCAATATCAGACCTTAATATTGACCCATAATATTTAAATTGGACCAGGTATTATATTACAGGGTAATAGTGTACCCTACCACAGGAAATATTTATAGGTCATTTAGGGGGTACACAGCGTGACCCTAAATTTTACTATGTATGCCTATGCGAAATAAAGTGTTCTGAGAAGCTTAAAATGAGGAAATAGCATTCTAAAATGCTTTAAAAATTCAAAGACATTTTTCTATGTTACTAACGGCACGGTATCGGACCTTAATATTGACCTATAATTTTTAAATTGGACCACCTATTATATTACAGGGTAATAGTGTACCCTACCACAGGAAATATTTATAGGTCATTTAGGGGGTACACAGCGTGACCCTAAATTTTACTATGTATGCCTATGCGAAATAGAGTGTTCTGAGATGCTTAAAATGAAGAAATAAGCGTTCAAAAATGCTTTAAAAATTCAAAGACATCTTTCAATGGTTAACTAACGCAAGGCGCAATATCAGACCTTAATATTGACCCATAATATTTAAATTGGACCAGGTATTATATTACAGGGTAATAGAGTACCCTTCCACAGGAAATAATTATAGGTCAATTAGGGGGTACACTATGTATATTTTAAATAGTGCATTAAAACAAGGAAATACGAAGACACTTTTCTATGTTAACTAACGGCACGGTATCGGACCTTAATATTGACCTATAATTTTTAAATTGGACCACGTATTATATTACAGGGTTAATAGGTGTATCCTACCACAGGAAATAATTATAGGTCAATTAGGGGGTACACAGCGTGACCCTAAAGTTTACTATGTATGCCTATGCGAAATAAAGTGTTCTGAGAAGCTTAAAATGAAGAAATAAGCGTTCTAAAATGCTTAAAAATTCAAAGACATCTTTCAATGGTTAACTAACGCTAGGCGCAATATCAGACCTTAATATTGACCCATAATATTTAAATTGGACCAGGTATTATATTACAGGGTAATAGAGTACCCTACCACAGGAAATAATTATAGGTCAATTAGGGGGTACACTATGTATATTTTAAATAGTGCATTAAAACAAGGAAATACGAAGACACTTTTCTATGTTAACTAACGGCACGGTATCGGACCTTAATATGACCTATAATTTTTAAACTGGACCACGTATTATATTACAGGGTTATAGTGTACCCTACCACAGGAAATAATTATAGGTCAATTAGGGGGTACACAGAGTGACCATAAAGTTTACTATGTATGCCTAAGCGAAATAAAGTGTTCTGAGAAGCTTAAAATGAGGAAATAAGCGTTCTAAAATGCTTTAAAAATTCAAAGACATTTTTCTATGTTAACTAACGCACGGTATCGGACCTTAATATTGACCTATAATTTTTAAATTGTACCACGTATTATATTACAGGGTAATAGTGTACCTTACCACAGGAAATAATTATAGGTCAATTAGGTGGTACACAGCATGACCCTAAAATTTACTATGTATGCCTATGCGAAATAGAGTGTTCTGAGAAGCTTAAAATGAAGAAATAAGCGTTCTAAATGCTTTAAAAATTCAAAGACATCTTTCAATGGTTAACTAACGCAAGGCGCGTCATCAGACCTTAATATGGAACCATAATATTTCAATTGGACCAGGTATTATATTACAGGGTAATAGTGTACCCTACAACAGGAAATAATTATAGGTCAATTAGGGGGTACACTATGTATGTTTTAAATAGTGCATTAAAACAAGAAAATACGAAGACACTTTCTATGTTAACTAACGGCACGGTATCGGACCTTAATATTGACCTATAATTTTTAAATTGGACCACGTATTATATTACAGGGTTATAGTGTACCCTACCACAGGAAATAATTATAGGTCAATTAGGGGGTACGCAGAGTGACCCTAAAGTTTTCTATGTATGCCTATGCGAAATGAAGTGTTCTGAGAAGCTTAAAATGAGGAAATAAGCGTTCTAAAATGCTTTAAAAATTCAAAGACATTTTTTCTATGCTAACTAAAGGCACGGTATCGGACCTTAATATTGACCTATAATTTTTAAATTGGACCACCTATTATATTACAGGGTAATAGTGTACCCTACAACAGGAAATAATTATAGGTCAATTAGGGGGTACACAGCGTGACCCTAAAGTTTACTATGTATGCCTATGCGAAATAGAGTGTTCTGAGATGCTTAAAATGAAGAAATAAGCGTTCTAAAATGCTTAAAAATTCAAAGACATCTTTCAATGGTTAACTAACGCAAGGCGCAATATCAGACCTTAATATTGACCCATAATATTTAACTTGAACCAGGTATTATATCTGAGGGTAATAGTGTACCCTACCACAGGAAATAATTATAGGTCAATTAGGGGGTACACTATGTATATTTTAAATAGTGCATTAAAACAAGGAAATTCGAAGACACTTTTTCTATGTTAACTAACGGCACGGTATCTGACCTTAATATTGACCTATAATTTTTAATTGGACCACGTATTATATTGCAGGGTTATAGTGTATCCTACCACAAGAAATAATTATAGGTCAATTAGGGGGTACACAGCGTGACCCTAAAGTTTACTATGTATGCCTATGCGAAATAAAGTGTTCTGAGAAGCTTAAAATGAGGAAATAAGCGTTCTAAAATGCTTTAAAAATTCAAAGACATTTTTTCAATGTTAACTAACGGCACGGTATCGGACCTTAATATTGACCTATAATTTTTAAATTGGACCACGTATTATATTACAGGGTAATAGTGTACCCTACCACAGGAAATAATTATAGGTCATTTAGGGGGTACACAGCGTGACCCTAAATTTTTACTATGTATGCTTATGCGAAATAGAGTGTTCTGAGAAGCTTAAAATGAAGAAATAAGCGTTCTAAAATGCTTTAAAAATTCAAAGACATCTTTCAATGGTTAACTAGCGCAAGGCGCAATATCAGACCTTAATATTGACCCATAATATTTAAATTGGACCAGGTATTATATTACAGGGTAATAGTGCACCCTACCACAGGAAATAATTATAGGTCAATTAGGGGATACACTATGTATATTTTAAATAGTGCATTAAAACAAGGAAATACGAAGAAACTTTTCTATGTTAACTAACGGCACGGTATCGGACCTTAATATTGACCTATAATTTTTAAATTGTACCACGTATTATATTACAGGGTAATAGTGTACCTTACCACAGGAAATAATTATAGGTCAATTAGGGGTGGTACACAGCATGACCCTAAGAAATTTACTATGTATGCCTATGCGAAATAGAGTGTTCTGAGAAGCTTAAAATGAAGAAATAAGCGTTCTAAAATGCTTTAAAAATTCAAAGACATCTTTCAATGGTTAACTAACGCAAGGCGCGATATCAGACCTTAATATGGAACCATAATATTTCAATTGGACCAGGTATTATATTACAGGGTAATAGTGTACCCTACCACAGGAAATAATTATAGGTCAATTAGGGGATACACTATGTATATTTTTAAATAGTGCATTAAAACAAGGAAATACGAAGACACTTTTCTATGTTAACTAACGGCACGGTATCGGACCTTAATATTGACCTATAATTTTTAAACTGGACCACGTATTATATTACAGGGTTATAGTGTACCCTACTACAGGAAATAATTATAGGTCAATTAGGGGGTACACAGAGTGACCCTAAAGTTTACTATGTATGCCTATGCGAAATAAAGTGTTCTGAGAAGCTTAAAATGAGGAAATAAGCGTTCTAAAATGCTTTAAAAATTCAAAGACATTTTCTATGTTAACTAACGGCACGGTATCGGACCTTAATATTGACCTTATAATTTTTAAATTGGACCACGTATTATATTACAGGGTAATAGTGTGCCCTACCAACAGGAAATAATTATAGGTCATTTAGGGGGTACACAGCGTGACCCTAAATTTACTATGTATGCCTATGCGAAATAAAGTGTTCTGAGAAGCTTAAAATGAAGAAATAAGCGTTCTAAAATGCTTTAAAAATTCAAAGACATCTTTCAATCAAGGTTAACTAGCGCAAGGCGCAATATCAGACCTTAATATTGACCCATAATATTTAAATTGACCAGGTATTATATTACAGGGTAATAGTGCACCCTACCACAGGAAATAATTATAGGTCAATTAGGGGGTACACTATGTATATTTTAAATAGTGCATTAAAACAAGGAAATACGAAGACACTTTTCTATGTTAACTAACGGCACGGTATCGGAGCTTAATATTGACCTATAATTTTTAAATTGTACCACGTATTATATTACAGGGTAATAGTGTACCTTACCACAGGAAATAATTATAGGTCAATTAGGTGGTACACAGCATGACCCTAAAATTTACTATGTATGCCTATGCGAAATAGAGTGTTCTGAGAAGCTTAAAATGAAGAAATAAGCGTTCTAAAATGCTTTAAAAATTCAAAGACATCTTTCAATGGTTAACTAACGCAAGGCGCGATATCAGACCTTAATATGGAACCATAATATTTCAATTGGACCAGGTATTATATTACAGGGTAATAGTGTACCCTACCACAGGAAATAATTATAGGTCAATTAGGGGATACACTATGTATATTTTAAATAGTGCATTAAAACAAGGAAATACGAAGACACTTTTCTATGTTAACTAACGGCACGGTATCGGACCTTAATATTGACCTATAATTTTTAAACTGGACCACGTATTTTTATTACAGGGTTATAGTGTACCCTACTACAGGAAATAATTATAGGTCAATTAGGGGGTACACAGAGTGACCCTAAAGTTTACTATGTATGCCTATGCGAAATAAAGTGTTCTGAGAAGCTTAAAATGAGGAAATAAGCGTTCTAAAATGCTTTAAAAATTCAAAGACATTTTTCTACGTTAACTAACGGCACGGTATCGGACTTAATATTGACCTATAATTTTTAAATTGGACCACGTATTATATTACAAGGTAATAGTGTGCCCCTACCACAGGAAATAATTATAGGTCATTTAGGGGGTACACAGCGTGACCCTAAATTTTACTATGTATGCCTATGCGAAATAAAGTGTTCTGAGAAGCTTAAAATGAAGAAATAAGCGTTCTAAAATGCTTTAAAAATTCAAAGACATCTTTCAATGGTTAACTAGCGCAAGGCGCAATATCAGACCTTAATATTGACCCATAATATTTAAATTGGACCAGGTATTATATTACAGGGTAATAGTGCACCCTACCACAGGAAATAATTATAGGTCAATTAGGGGGTACACTATGTATATTTTAAATAGTGCATTAAACAAGGAAATACGAAGACACTTTTCTATGTTAACTAACGGCACGGTATCGGAGGCTTAATATTGACCTATAATTTTTAAATTGTACCACGTATTATTCTACAGGGTAATAGTGTACCTTACCACAGGAAATAATTATAGGTCAATTAGGTGGTACACAGCATGACCCTAAAATTTACTATGTATGCCTATGCGAAATAGAGTGTTCTGAGAAGCTTAAAATGAAGAAATAAGCGTTCTAAAATGCTTTAAAAATTCAAAAGACATCTTTCAATGGTTAACTAACGCAAGGCGCGATATCAGACCTTAATATGGAACCATAATATTTCAATTGGACCAGGTATTATATTACAGGGTAATAGTGTACCCTACAACAGGAAATAATTATAGGTCAATTAGGGGGTACACTATGTATGTTTTAAATAGTGCATTAAAACAAGAAAATACGAAGATACTTTTCTATGTTAACTAACGGCACGGTATCGGACCTTAATATTGACCTATAATTTTTAAATTGGACCACGTATTATATTACAGGGTTATAGTGTACCCTACCACAGGAAATAATTATAGGTCAATTAGGGGGTACGCAGTGTGACCCTAAAGTTTTACTATGTATGCCTATGCGAAATAAAGTGTTCTGAGAAGCTTAAAATGAGGAAATAAGCGTTCTAAAATGCTTTAAAATTCAAAGACATTTTTCTATGCTAACTAACGGCACGGTATCGGACCTTAATATTGACCTATAATTTTTAAATTGGACCACCTATTATATTACAGGGTAATAGTGTACCCTACCACAGGAAATAATTATAGGTCAATTAGGGGGGTACACAGCGTGACCCTAAAGTTTACTATGTATGCCTATGCGAAATAAAGTGTTCTGAGAAGCTTAAAATGAAGAAATAAGCCTTCTAAAATGCTTTAAAAATTCAAAGACATCTTTCAATGGTTAACTAACGCAAGGCGCAATATCAAACCTTAATATTGACCCATAATATTTAAATTGAACAAGGTAATTGTATTACAGGGTAATAGTGTACCCTACCACAGGAAATAATTATAGGTCAATTAGGGGGTACACTATTTATATTTTAAATAGTGCATTAAAACAAGGAAATACGAAGACACTTTTCTATGTTAACTAACGGCACGGTATCGGACCTTAGTATTGACCTATAATTTGTAAATTGGACCACGTATTATATTACAGGGTTATAGTGTACCCTATCACAGGAAATAATTATAGGTCAATTAGGGGGTACGCAGAGTGACCCTAAAGTTTACTATGTATGCCTATGCGAAATAAAGTGTTCTGAGAAGCTTAAAATGAAGAAATAAGCGTTCTAAAATGCTTTAAAAATTCAAAGACATCTTTCAATGGTTAACTAGCGCAAGGCGCAATATCAGACCTTAATATTGACCCATAATATTTAAATTGGACCAGGTATTATATTACAGGGTAATAGTGCACCCTACCACAGGAAATAATTATAGGTCAATTAGTGGGTACACTATGTATATTTTAAATAGTGCATTAAAACAAGGAAATACGAAGACACTTTTCTATGTTAACTAACGGCACGGTATCGGACCTTAATATTGACCTATAATTTTAAATTGTACCACGTATTATATTACAGGGTAATAGTGTACCTTACCACAGGAAATAATTATAGGTCAATTAGGTGGTACACAGCATGACCCTAAAATTTACTATGTATGCCTATGCGAAATAGAGTGTTCTGAGAAGCTTAAAATGAAGAAATATGCGTTCTAAAATGCTTTAAAAAATTCAAAGACATCTTTCAATGGTTAACTAACGCAAGGCGCAATATCAGACCTTAATATTGACCCATAATATTTAAATTGGACCACCTATTATATTACAGGGTAATAGTGTACCCTACCACAGGAAATATTTATAGGTCATTTAGGGGGTACACAGCGTGACCCTAAATTTTACTATGTATGCCTATGCGAAATAGAGTGTTCTGAGATGCTTAAAATGAAGAAATAAGCGTTCAAAAATGCTTTAAAAATTCAAAGACATCTTTCAATGGTTAACTAACGCAAGGGCGCAATATCAGACCTTAATATTGACCCATAATATTTAAATTGGACCAGGTATTATATTACAGGGTAATAGTGTACCCTACCACAGGAAATATTTATAGGTCATTTAGGGGGTACACAGCGTGACCCTAAATTTTACTATGTATGCCTATGCGAAATAAAGTGTTCTGAGAAGCTTAAAATGAGGAAATAAGCATTCTAAAATGCTTTAAAAATTCAAAGACATTTTTCTATGTTAACTAACGCACGGTATCGGACCTTAATATTGACCTATAATTTTTAAATTGGACCACCTATTATATTACAGGGTAATAGTGTACCCTACCACAGGAAATATTTTATAGGTCATTTAGGGGGTACACAGCGTGACCCTAAATTTTTACTATGTATGGCCTATGCGAAATAGAGTGTTCTGAGATGCTTAAAATGAAGAAATAAGCGTTCAAAAATGCTTTAAAAATTCAAAGACATCTTTCAATGGTTAACTAACGCAAGGCGCAATATCAGACCTTAATATTGACCCATAATATTTAAATTGGACCAGGTATTATATTACAGGGTAATAGTGTACCATTCCACAGGAAATAATTATAGGTCAATTAGGGGGTACACTATGTATATTTTAAATAGTGCATTAAAACAAGGAAATACGAAGACACTTTTCTATGTTAACTAACGGCACGGTATCGGACCTTAATATTGACCTATAATTTTTAAATTGGACCACGTATTATATTACAGGGTTATAGTGTATCCTACCACAGGAAATAATTATAGGTCAATTAGGGGGTACACAGCGTGACCCTAAAGTTTACTATGTATGCCTATGCGAAATAAAGTGTTCTGAGAAGCTTAAAATGAAGAAATAAGCGTTCTAAAATGCTTTAAAAATTCAAAGACATCTTTCAATGGTTAACTAACGCTAGGCGCAATATCAGACCTTAATATTGACCCATAATATTTAAAATTGGACCAGGTATTATATTACAGGGTAATAGAGTACCCTACCACAGGAAATAATTATAGGTCAATTAGGGGGTACACTATGTATATTTTAAATAGTGCATTAAAACAAGGAAATACGAAGACACTTTTCTATGTTAACTAACGGCACGGTATCGGACCTTAATATTGACCTATAATTTTTAAATTTGACCACGTATTATATTACAGGGTTATAGTGTACCCTACCACAGGAAATAATTATAGGTCAATTAGGGGGTACACAGAGTGACCCTAAAGTTTACTATATATGCCTATGCGAAATAGAGTGTTCTGAGATGCTTAAAATGAAGAAATAAGCGTTCTAAAATGCTTTAAAAATTCAAAGACATCTTTCAATGGTTAACTAACGCAAGGCGCAATATCAGACCTTAATATTGACCCATAATATTTAAATTGGACCAGGTATTATATTACAGGGTAATAGTGTACCCTACCACAGGAAATAATTATAGGTCAATTAGGGGATACACTATGTATATTTTAAATAGTGCATTAAAACAAGGAAATACGAAGACACTTTTCTATGTTAACTAACGGCACGGTATCGGACCTTAATATTGACCTATAATTTTTAAACTGGACCACGTATTATATTACAGGGTTATAGTGTACCCTACCACAGGAAATAATTATAGGTCAATTAGGGGGTACACAGAGTGACCATAAAGTTTACTATGTATGCCTAAGCGAAATAAAGTGTTCTGAGAAGCTTAAAATGAGGAAATAAGCGTTCTAAAATGCTTTAAAAATTCAAAGACATTTTTCTATGTTAACTAACGGCACGGTATCGGACCTTAATATTGACCTATAATTTTTAAATTGGACCACCTATTATATTACAGGGTAATAGTGTACCCTACCACAGGAAATATTTATAGGTCATTTAGGGGGTACACAGCGTGACCCTAAATTTTACTATGTATGCCTATGCGAAATAGAGTGTTCTGAGATGCTTAAAATGAAGAAATAAGCGTTCAAAAATGCTTTAAAAATTCAAAGACATCTTTCAATGGTTAACTAACGCAAGGCGCAATATCAGACCTTAATATTGACCCATAATATTTAAATTGGACCAGGTATTATATTACAGGGTAATAGTGTACCCTACCACAGGAAATATTTATAGGTCATTTAGGGGGTACACAGCGTGACCCTAAATTTTACTATGTATGCCTATGCGAAATAAAGTGTTCTGAGAAGCTTAAAATGAGGAAATAAGCATTCTAAAATGCTTTAAAAATTCAAAGACATTTTTCTATGTTAACTAACGGCACGGTATCGGACCTTAATATTGACCTATAATTTTTAAATTGGACCACCTATTATATTACAGGGTAATAGTGTACCCTACCACAGGAAATATTTATAGGTCATTTAGGGGGTACACAGCGTGACCCTAAATTTTACTATGTATGCCTATGCGAAATAGAGTGTTCTGAGATGCTTAAAATGAAGAAATAAGCGTTCAAAAATGCTTTAAAAATTCAAAGACATCTTTCAATGGTTAACTAACGCAAGGCGCAATATCAGACCTTAATATTGACCCATAATATTTAAATTGGACCAGGTATTATATTACAGGGTAATAGTGTACCCTTCCACAGGAAATAATTATAGGTCAATTAGGGGGTACACTATGTATATTTTAAATAGTGCATTAAAACAAGGAAATACGAAGACACTTTTCTATGTTAACTAACGGCACGGTATCGGACCTTAATATTGACCTATAATTTTTTAAATTGGACCACGTATTATATTACAGGGTTATAGTGTATCCTACCACAGGAAATAATTATAGGTCAATTAGGGGGTACACAGCGTGACCCTAAAGTTTACTATGTATGCCTATGCGAAATAAAGTGTTCTGAGAAGCTTAAAATGAAGAAATAAGCGTTCTAAAATGCTTTAAAAATTCAAAGACATCTTTCAATGGTTAACTAACGCTAGGCGCAATATCAGACCTTAATATTGACCCATAATATTTAAATTGGACCAGGTATTATATTACAGGGTAATAGAGTACCCTACCACAGGAAATAATTATAGGTCAATTAGGGGGTACACTATGTATATTTTAAATAGTGCATTAAAACAAGGAAATACGAAGACACTTTTCTATGTTAACTAACGGCACGGTATCGGACCTTAATATTGACCTATAATTTTTAAATTTGACCACGTATTATATTACAGGGTTATAGTGTACCCTACCACAGGAAATAATTATAGGTCAATTAGGGGGTACACAGAGTGACCCTAAAGTTTACTATCTATATATGCCTATGCGAAATAGAGTGTTCTGAGATGCTTAAAATGAAGAAATAAGCGTTCTAAAATGCTTTAAAAATTCAAAGACATCTTTCAATGGTTAACTAACGCAAGGCGCAATATCAGACCTTAATATTGACCCATAATATTTAAATTGGACCAGGTATTATATTACAGGGTAATAGTGTACCCTACCACAGGAAATAATTATAGGTCAATTAGGGGATACACTATGTATATTTTAAATAGTGCATTAAAACAAGGAAATACGAAGACACTTTTCTATGTTAACTAACGACACGGTATCGGACCTTAATATTGACCTATAATTTTTAAACTGGACCACGTATTATATTACAGGGTTATAGTGTACCCTACCACAGGAAATAATTATAGGTCAATTAGGGGGTACACAGAGTGACCATAAAGTTTACTATGTATGCCTAAGCGAAATAAAGTGTTCTGAGAAGCTTAAAATGAGGAAATAAGCGTTCTAAAATGCTTTAAAAATTCAAAGACATTTTTCTATGTTAACTAACGGCACGGTATCGGACCTTAATATTGACCTATAATTTTTAAATTGTACCACGTATTATATTACAGGGTAATAGTGTACCTTACCACAGGAAATAATTATAGGTCAATTAGGTGGTACACAGCATGACCCTAAAATTTACTATGTATGCCTATGCGAAATAGAGTGTTCTGAGAAGCTTAAAATGAAGAAATAAGCGTTCTAAAATGCTTTAAAAATTCAAAGACATCTTTCAATGGTTAACTAACGCAAGGCGCGTCATCAGACCTTAATATGGAACCATAATATTTCAATTGGACCAGGTATTATATTACAGGGTAATAGTGTACCCTACAACAGGAAATAATTATAGGTCAATTAGGGGGTACACTATGTATGTTTTAAATAGTGCATTAAAACAAGAAAATACGAAGACACTTTTCTATGTTAACTAACGGCACGGTATCGGACCTTAATATTGACCTATAATTTTTAAATTGGACCACGTATTATATTACAGGGTTATAGTGTACCCTACCACAGGAAATAATTATAGGTCAATTAGGGGATACACTATGTATATTTTAAATAGTGCATTAAAACAAGGAAATACGAAGACACTTTTCTATGTTAACTAACGGCACGGTATCGGACCTTAATATTGACCTATAATTTTTAAACTGGACCACGTATTATATTACAGGGTTATAGTGTACCCTACCACAGGAAATAATTATAGGTCAATTAGGGGGTACACAGAGTGACCATAAAGTTTACTATGTATGCCTAAGCGAAATAAAGTGTTCTGAGAAGCTTAAAATGAGGAAATAAGCGTTCTAAAATGCTTTAAAAATTCAAAGACATTTTTCTATGTTAACTAACGGCACGGTATCGGACCTTAATATTGACCTATAATTTTTAAATTGGACCACCTATTATATTACAGGGTAATAGTGTACCCTACCACAGGAAATATTTATAGGTCATTTAGGGGGTACACAGCGTGACCCTAAATTTTACTATGTATGCCTATGCGAAATAAAGTGTTCTGAGAAGCTTAAAATGAGGAAATAAGCATTCTAAAATGCTTTAAAAATTCAAAGACATTTTTCTATGTTAACTAACGGCACGGTATCGGACCTTAATATTGACCTATAATTTTAAATTGTACCACGTATTATATTACAGGGTAATAGTGTACCTTACCACAGGAAATAATTATAGGTCAATTAGGTGGTACACAGCATGACCCTAAAATTTACTATGTATGCCTATGCGAAATAGAGTGTTCTGAGAAGCTTAAAATGAAGAAATAAGCGTTCTAAAATGCTTTAAAAATTCAAAGACATCTTTCAATGGTTAACTAACGCAAGGCGCGTCATCAGACCTTAATATGGAACCATAATATTTCAATTGGACCAGGTATTATATTACAGGGTAATAGTGTACCCTACAACAGGAAATAATTATAGGTCAATTAGGGGGTACACTATGTATGTTTTAAATAGTGCATTAAAACAAGAAAATACGAAGACACTTTTCTATGTTAACTAACGGCACGGTATCGGACCTTAATATTGACCTATAATTTTTAAATTGGACCACGTATTATATTACAGGGTTATAGTGTACCCTACCACAGGAAATAATTATAGGTCAATTAGGGGATACACTATGTATATTTTAAATAGTGCATTAAAACAAGGAAATACGAAGACACTTTTCTATGTTAACTAACGGCACGGTATCGGACCTTAATATTGACCTATAATTTTTAAACTGGACCACGTATTATATTACAGGGTTATAGTGTACCCTACCACAGGAAATAATTATAGGTCAATTAGGGGGTACACAGAGTGACCATAAAGTTTACTATGTATGCCTAAGCGAAATAAAGTGTTCTGAGAAGCTTAAAATGAGGAAATAAGCGTTCTAAAATGCTTTAAAAATTCAAAGACATTTTTCTATGTTAACTAACGGCACGGTATCGGACCTTAATATTGACCTATAATTTTTAAATTGGACCACCTATTATATTACAGGGTAATAGTGTACCCTACCACAGGAAATATTTATAGGTCATTTAGGGGGTACACAGCGTGACCCTAAATTTTACTATGTATGCCTATGCGAAATAAGTGTTCTGAGAAGCTTAAAATGAGGAAATAAGCATTCTAAAATGCTTTAAAAATTCAAAGACATTTTTCTATGTTAACTAACGGCACGGTATCGGACCTTAATATTGACCTATAATTTTTAAATTGTACCACGTATTATATTACAGGGTAATAGTGTACCTTACCACAGGAAATAATTATAGGTCAATTAGGTGGTACACAGCATGACCCTAAAATTTACTATGTATGCCTATGCGAAATAGAGTGTTCTGAGAAGCTTAAAATGAAGAAATAAGCGTTCTAAAATGCTTTAAAAATTCAAAGACATCTTTCAATGGTTAACTAACGCAAGGCGCGTCATCAGACCTTAATATGGAACCATAATATTTCAATTGGACCAGGTATTATATTACAGGGTAATAGTGTACCCTACAACAGGAAATAATTATAGGTCAATTAGGGGGGTACACTATGTATGTTTTAAATAGTGCATTAAAACAAGAAAATACGAAGACACTTTTCTATGTTAACTAACGGCACGGTATCGGACCTTAATATTGACCTATAATTTTTAATTGGACCACGTATTATATTACAGGGTTATAGTGTACCCTACCACAGGAAATAATTATAGGTCAATTAGGGGGATACACTATGTATATTTTAAATAGTGCATTAAAACAAGGAAATACGAAGACACTTTTCTATGTTAACTAACGGCACGGTATCGGACCTAATATTGACCTATAATTTTTAAACTGGACCACGTATTATATTACAGGGTTATAGTGTACCCTACCACAGGAAATAATTATAGGTCAATTAGGGGGTACACAGAGTGACCATAAAGTTTACTATGTATGCCTAAGCGAAATAAAGTGTTCTGAGAAGCTTAAAATGAGGAAATAAGCGTTCTAAAATGCTTTAAAAATTCAAAGACATTTTTCTATGTTAACTAACGGCACGGTATCGGACCTTAATATTGACCTATAATTTTTAAATTGGACCACCTATTATATTACAGGGTAATAGTGTACCCTACCACAGGAAATATTTATAGGTCATTTAGGGGGTACACAGCGTGACCCTAAATTTTACTATGTATGCCTATGCGAAATAAAGTGTTCTGAGAAGCTTAAAATGAGGAAATAAGCATTCTAAAATGCTTTAAAAAATTCAAAGACATTTTTCTATGTTAACTAACGGCACGGTATCGGACCTTAATATTGACCTATAATTTTTAAATTTGACCACGTATTATATTACAGGGTTATAGTGTACCCTACCACAGGAAATAATTATAGGTCAATTAGGGGGTACACAGAGTGACCCTAAAGTTTACTATATATGCCTATGCGAAATAGAGTGTTCTGAGATGCTTAAAATGAAGAAATAAGCGTTCTAAAATGCTTTAAAAATTCAAAGACATCTTTCAATGGTTAACTAACGCAAGGCGCAATATCAGACCTTAATATTGACCCATAATATTTAAATTGGACCAGGTATTATATTACAGGGTAATAGTGTACCCTACCACAGGAAATAATTATAGGTCAATTAGGGGATACACTATGTATATTTTAAATAGTGCATTAAAACAAGGAAATACGAAGACACTTTTCTATGTTAACTAACGACACGGTATCGGACCTTAATATTGACCTATAATTTTTAAACTGGACCACGTATTATATTACAGGGTTATAGTGTACCCTACCACAGGAAATAATTATAGGTCAATTAGGGGGTACACAGAGTGACCATAAAGTTTACTATGTATGCCTAAGCGAAATAAAGTGTTCTGAGAAGCTTAAAATGAGGAAATAAGCGTTCTAAAATGCTTTAAAAATTCAAAGACATCTTTCAATGGTTAACTAACGCTAGGCGCAATATCAGACCCTTAATATTGACCCATAATATTTAAATTGGACCAGGTATTATATTACAGGGTAATAGAGTACCCTACCACAGGAAATAATTATAGGTCAATTAGGGGGTACACTATGTATATTTTAAATAGTGCATTAAAACAAGGAAATACGAAGACACTTTTCTATGTTAACTAACGGCACGGTATCGGACCTTAATATTGACCTATAATTTTTAAATTTGACCACGTATTATATTACAGGGTTATAGTGTACCCTACCACAGGAAATAATTATAGGTCAATTAGGGGGTACACAGAGTGACCCTAAAGTTTACTATATATGCCTATGCGAAATAGAGTGTTCTGAGATGCTTAAAATGAAGAAATAAGCGTTCTAAAATGCTTTAAAAATTCAAAGACATCTTTCAATGGTTAACTAACGCAAGGCGCAATATCAGACCTTAATATTGACCCATAATATTTAAATTGGACCAGGTATTATATTACAGGGTAATAGTGTACCCTACCACAGGAAATAATTATAGGTCAATTAGGGGATACACTATGTATATTTTAAATAGTGCATTAAAACAAGGAAATACGAAGACACTTTTCTATGTTAACTAACGACACGGTATCGGACCTTAATATTGACCTATAATTTTTAAACTGGACCACGTATTATATTACAGGGTTATAGTGTACCCTACCACAGGAAATAATTATAGGTCAATTAGGGGGTACACAGAGTGACCATAAAGTTTACTATGTATGCCTAAGCGAAATAAAGTGTTCTGAGAAGCTTAAAATGAGGAAATAAGCGTTCTAAAATGCTTTAAAAATTCAAAGACATTTTTCTATGTTAACTAACGGCACGGTATCGGACCTTAATATTGACCTATAATTTTTAAATTGTACCACGTATTATATTACAGGGTAATAGTGTACCTTACCACAGGAAATAATTATAGGTCAATTAGGTGGTACACAGCATGACCCTAAAATTTACTATGTATGCCTATGCGAAATAGAGTGTTCTGAGAAGCTTAAAATGAAGAAATAAGCGTTCTAAAATGCTTTAAAAATTCAAAGATATCTTTCAATGGTTAACTAACGCAAGGCGCGTCATCAGACCTTAATATGGAACCATAATATTTCAATTGGACCAGGTATTATATTACAGGGTAATAGTGTACCCTACAACAGGAAATAATTATAGGTCAATTAGGGGGTACACTATGTATGTTTTAAATAGTGCATTAAAACAAGAAAATACGAAGACACTTTTCTATGTTAACTAACGGCACGGTATCGGACCTTAATATTGACCTATAATTTTTAAATTGGACCACGTATTATATTACAGGGTTATAGTGTACCCTACCACAGGAAATAATTATAGGTCAATTAGGGGGTACGCAGAGTGACCCTAAAGTTTTCTATGTATGCCTATGCGAAATGAAGTGTTCTGAGAAGCTTAAAATGAGGAAATAAGCGTTCTAAAATGCTTTAAAAATTCAAAGACATTTTTCTATGCTAACTAACGGCACGGTATCGGACCTTAATATTGACCTATAATTTTTAAATTGGACCACCTATTATATTACAGGGTAATAGTGTACCCTACAACAGGAAATAATTATAGGTCAATTAGGGGGTACACAGCGTGACCCTAAAGTTTACTATGTATGCTTATGCGAAATAGAGTGTTCAGAGAAGCTTAAAATGAAGAAATAAGCGTTCTAAAATGCTTTAAAAATTCAAAGACATCTTTCAATGGTTAACTAGCGCAAGGCGCAATATCAGACCTTAATATTGACCCATAATATTTAAATTGGACCAGGTATTATATTACAGGGTAATAGTGCACCCTACCCCAGGAAATAATTATAGGTCAATTAGGGGATACACTATGTCATATTTTAAATAGTGCATTAAAACAAGGAAATACGAAGAAACTTTTCTATGTTAACTAACGGCACGGTATCGACCTTAATATTGACCTATAATTTTTAAATTGTACCACGTATTATATTACAGGGTAATAGTGTACCTTACCACAGGAAATAATTATAGGTCAATTAGGTGGTACACAGCATGACCCTAAAATTTACTATGTATGCCAATGCGAAATAGAGTGTTCTGAGAAGCTTAAAATGAAGAAATAAGCGTTCTAAAATGCTTTAAAAATTCAAAGACATCTTTCAATGGTTAACTAACGCAAGGCGCGATATCAGACCTTAATATGGAACCATAATATTTCAATTGGACCAGGTATTATATTACAGGGTAATAGTGTACCCTACCACAGGAAATAATTATAGGTCAATTAGGGGATACACTATGTATATTTTAAATAGTGCATTAAAACAAGGAAATACGAAGACACTTTTCTATGTTAACTAACGGCACGGTATCGGACCTTAATATTGACCTATAATTTTTAAACTGGACCACGTATTATATTACAGGGTAATAGTGTGCCCTACCACAGGAAATAATTATAGGTCATTTAGGGGGTACACAGCGTGACCCTAAATTTTACTATGTATGCCTATGCGAAATAAAGTGTTCTGAGAAGCTTAAAATGAAGAAATAAGCGTTCTAAAATGCTTTAAAAATTCAAAGACATCTTTCAATGGTTAACTAGCGCAAGGCGCAATATCAGACCTTAATATTGACCCATAATATTTAAATTGGACCAGGTATTATATTACAGGGTAATAGTGCACCCTACCACAGGAAATAATTATAGGTCAATTAGGGGGTACACTATGTATATTTTAAATAGTGCATTAAAACAAGGAAATACGAAGACACTTTTCTATGTTAACTAACGGCACGGTATCGGAGCTTAATATTGACCTATAATTTTTAAATTGTACCACGTATTATTCTACAGGGTAATAGTGTACCTTACCACAGGAAATAATTATAGGTCAATTAGGTGGTACACAGCATGACCCTAAAATTTACTATGTATGCCTATGCGAAATAGAGTGTTCTGAGAAGCTTAAAATGAAGAAATAAGCGTTCTAAAATGCTTTAAAAATTCAAAGACATCTTTCAATGGTTAACTAACGCAAGGCGCGTTATCAGACCTTAATATGGAACCATAATATTTCAATTGGACCAGGTATTATATTACAGGGTAATAGTGTACCCTACAACAGGAAATAATTATAGGTCAATTAGGGGGTACACTATGTATGTTTTAAATAGTGCATTAAAACAAGAAAATACGAAGATACTTTTCTATGTTAACTAACGGCACGGTATCGGACCTTAATATTGACCTATAATTTTTAAATTGGACCACGTATTATATTACAGGGTTATAGTGTACCCTACCACAGGAAATAATTATAGGTCAATTAGGGGGTACGCAGTGTGACCCTAAAGTTTACTATGTATGCCTATGCGAAATAAAGTGTTCTGAGAAGCTTAAAATGAGGAAATAAGCGTTCTAAAATGCTTTAAAAATTCAAAGACATTTTTCTATGCTAACTAACGGCACGGTATCGGACCTTAATATTGACCTATAATTTTTAAATTGGACCACCTATTATATTACAGGGTAATAGTGTACCCTACCACAGGAAATAATTATAGGTCAATTAGGGGGTACACAGCGTGACCCTAAAGTTTACTATGTATGCCTATGCGAAATAAAGTGTTCTGAGAAGCTTAAAATGAAGAAATAAGCCTTCTAAAATGCTTTAAAAATTCAAAGACATCTTTCAATGGTTAACTAACGCAAGGCGCAATATCAAACCTTAATATTGACCCATAATATTTAAATTGAACAAGGTATTGTATTACAGGGTAATAGTGTACCCTACCACAGGAAATAATTATAGGTCAATTAGGGGGTACACTATTTATATTTTAAATAGTGCATTAAAACAAGGAAATACGAAGACACTTTTCTATGTTAACTAACGGCACGGTATCGGACCTTAGTATTGACCTATAATTTGTAAATTGGACCACGTATTATATTACAGGGTTATAGTGTACCCTATCACAGGAAATAATTATAGGTCAATTAGGGGGTACGCAGAGTGACCCTAAAGTTTACTATGTATGCCTATGCGAAATAAAGTGTTCTGAGAAGCTTAAAATGAGGAAATAAGCGTTCTAAAATGCTTTAAAAATTCAAAGACATTTTTCTATGCTAACTAACGGCACGGTATCGGACCTTAATATTGACCTATAATTTTTAAATTGGACCACCTATTATATTACAGGGTAATAGTGTACCCTACCACAGGAAATAATTATAGGTCAATTAGGGGGTACACAGCGTGACCCTAAAGTTTACTATGTATGCCTATGCGAAATAAAGTGTTCTGAGAAGCTTAAAATGAAGAAATAAGCGTTCTAAAATGCTTTAAAAATTCAAAGACATCTTTCAATGGTTAACTAACGCAAGGCGCAATATCAAACCTTAATATTGACCCATAATATTTAAATTGAACAAGGTATTGTATTACAGGGTAATAGTGTACCCTACCACAGGAAATAATTATAGGTCAATTAGGGGGTACACTATGTATATTTTAAATAGTGCATTAAAACAAGGAAATACGACGACATTTTTCAATGTTAACTAACAGCACGGTATCGGAACTTAATATTGACCTATAATTTTTACATTGGACCACGTATTATATTACAGGGTAATAGTGTACCCTACCACAGGAATTAATTATAGGTCATTTAGGGGGTACACAGCGTGACCCTAAATTTTACTATGTATGCCTATGCGAAATAAAGTGTTCTGAGAAGCTTAAAATGAGGAAATAAGCATTCTAAAATGCTTTAAAAATTCAAAGACATTTTTCTATGTTAACTAACGGCACGGTATCGGACCTTAATATTGACCTATAATTTTTAAATTGGACCACGTATTATATTACAGGGTAATAGTGTACCCTACCACAGGAAATATTTATAGGTCATTTAGGGGGTACACAGCGTGACCCTTAATTTTACTATGTATGCCTATGCGAAATAGAGTGTTCTGAGATGCTTAAAATGAAGAAATAAGCGTTCAAAAATGCTTTAAAAATTCAAAGACATCTTTCAATGGTTAACTAACGCAAGGCGCAATATCAGACCTTAATATTGACCCATAATATTTAAATTGGACCAGGTATTATATTACAGGGTAATAGTGTACCCTTCCACAGGAAATAATTATAGGTCAATTAGGGGGTACACTATGTATATTTTAAATAGTGCATTAAAACAAGGAAATACGAAGACACTTTTCTATGTTAACTAACGGCACGGTATCGGACCTTAATATTGACCTATAATTTTTAAATTTGACCACGTATTATATTACAGGGTTATAGTGTACCCTACCACAGGAAATAATTATAGGTCAATTAGGGGGTACACAGAGTGACCCTAAAGTTTACTATATATGCCTATGCGAAATAGAGTGTTCTGAGATGCTTAAAATGAAGAAATAAGCGTTCTAAAATGCTTTAAAAATTCAAAGACATCTTTCAATGGTTAACTAACGCAAGGCGCGATATCAGACCTTAATATGGAACCATAATATTTCAATTGGACCAGGTATTATATTACAGGGTAATAGTGTACCCTACAACAGGAAATAATTATAGGTCAATTAGGGGGTACACTATGTATGTTTTAAATAGTGCATTAAAACAAGAAAATACGAAGATACTTTTCTATGTTAACTAACGGCACGGTATCGGACCTTAATATTGACCTATAATTTTTAAATTGGACCACGTATTATATTACAGGGTTATAGTGTACCCTACCACAGGAAATAATTATAGGTCAATTAGGGGGTACGCAGTGTGACCCTAAAGTTTACTATGTATGCCTATGCGAAATAAAGTGTTCTGAGAAGCTTAAAATGAGGAAATAAGCGTTCTAAAATGCTTTAAAAATTCAAAGACATTTTTCTATGCTAACTAACGGCACGGTATCGGACCTTAATATTGACCTATAATTTTTAAATTGGACCACCTATTATATTACAGGGTAATAGTGTACCCTACCACAGGAAATAATTATAGGTCAATTAGGGGGTACACAGCGTGACCCTAAAGTTTACTATGTATGCCTATGCGAAATAAAGTGTTCTGAGAAGCTTAAAATGAAGAAATAAGCCTTCTAAAATGCTTTAAAAATTCAAAGACATCTTTCAATGGTTAACTAACGCAAGGCGCAATATCAAACCTTAATATTGACCCATAATATTTAAATTGAACAAGGTATTGTATTACAGGGTAATAGTGTACCCTACCACAGGAAATAATTATAGGTCAATTAGGGGGTACACTATTTATATTTTAAATAGTGCATTAAAACAAGGAAATACGAAGACACTTTTCTATGTTAACTAACGGCACGGTATCGGACCTTAGTATTGACCTATAATTTGTAAATTGGACCACGTATTATATTACAGGGTTATAGTGTACCCTATCACAGGAAATAATTATAGGTCAATTAGGGGGTACGCAGAGTGACCCTAAAGTTTACTATGTATGCCTATGCGAAATAAAGTGTTCTGAGAAGCTTAAAATGAGGAAATAAGCGTTCTAAAATGCTTTAAAAATTCAAAGACATTTTTCTATGCTAACTAACGGCACGGTATCGGACCTTAATATTGACCTATAATTTTTAAATTGGACCACCTATTATATTACAGGGTAATAGTGTACCCTACCACAGGAAATAATTATAGGTCAATTAGGGGGTACACAGCGTGACCCTAAAGTTTACTATGTATGCCTATGCGAAATAAAGTGTTCTGAGAAGCTTAAAATGAAGAAATAAGCGTTCTAAAATGCTTTAAAAATTCAAAGACATCTTTCAATGGTTAACTAACGCAAGGCGCAAAATCAAACCTTAATATTGACCCATAATATTTAAATTGAACAAGGTATTGTATTACAGGGTAATAGTGTACCCTACCACAGGAAATAATTATAGGTCAATTAGGGGGTACACTATGTATATTTTAAATAGTGCATTAAAACAAGGAAATACGACGACATTTTTCAATGTTAACTAACAGCACGGTATCGGAACTTAATATTGACCTATAATTTTTACATTGGACCACGTATTATATTACAGGGTAATAGTGTACCCTACCACAGGAATTAATTATAGGTCATTTAGGGGGTACACAGCGTGACCCTTAATTTTACTATGTATGCCTATGCGAAATAGAGTGTTCTGAGATGCTTAAAATGAAGAAATAAGCGTTCAAAAATGCTTTAAAAATTCAAAGACATCTTTCAATGGTTAACTAACGCAAGGCGCAATATCAGACCTTAATATTGACCCATAATATTTAAATTGGACCAGGTATTATATTACAGGGTAATAGTGTACCCTTCCACAGGAAATAATTATAGGTCAATTAGGGGGTACACTATGTATATTTTAAATAGTGCATTAAAACAAGGAAATACGAAGACACTTTTCTATGTTAACTAACGGCACGGTATCGGACCTTAATATTGACCTATAATTTTTAAATTTGACCACGTATTATATTACAGGGTTATAGTGTACCCTACCACAGGAAATAATTATAGGTCAATTAGGGGGTACACAGAGTGACCCTAAAGTTTACTATATATGCCTATGCGAAATAGAGTGTTCTGAGATGCTTAAAATGAAGAAATAAGCGTTCTAAAATGCTTTAAAAATTCAAAGACATCTTTCAATGGTTAACTAACGCAAGGCGCGATATCAGACCTTAATATGGAACCATAATATTTCAATTGGACCAGGTATTATATTACAGGGTAATAGTGTACCCTACAACAGGAAATAATTATAGGTCAATTAGGGGGTACACTATGTATGTTTTAAATAGTGCATTAAAACAAGAAAATACGAAGATACTTTTCTATGTTAACTAACGGCACGGTATCGGACCTTAATATTGACCTATAATTTTTAAATTGGACCACGTATTATATTACAGGGTTATAGTGTACCCTACCACAGGAAATAATTATAGGTCAATTAGGGGGTACGCAGTGTGACCCTAAAGTTTACTTTGTATGCCTATGCGAAATAAAGTGTTCTGAGAAGCTTAAAATGAGGAAATAAGCGTTCTAAAATGCTTTAAAAATTCAAAGACATTTTTCTATGCTAACTAACGGCACGGTATCGGACCTTAATATTGACCTATAATTTTTAAATTGGACCACCTATTATATTACAGGGTAATAGTGTACCCTACCACAGGAAATAATTATAGGTCAATTAGGGGGTACACAGCGTGACCCTAAAGTTTACTATGTATGCCTATGCGAAATAAAGTGTTCTGAGAAGCTTAAAATGAAGAAATAAGCCTTCTAAAATGCTTTAAAAATTCAAAGACATCTTTCAATGGTTAACTAACGCAAGGCGCAATATCAAACCTTAATATTGACCCATAATATTTAAATTGAACAAGGTATTGTATTACAGGGTAATAGTGTACCCTACCACAGGAAATAATTATAGGTCAATTAGGGGGTACACTATTTATATTTTAAATAGTGCATTAAAACAAGGAAATACGAAGACACTTTTCTATGTTAACTAACGGCACGGTATCGGACCTTAGTATTGACCTATAATTTGTAAATTGGACCACGTATTATATTACAGGGTTATAGTGTACCCTATCACAGGAAATAATTATAGGTCAATTAGGGGGTACGCAGAGTGACCCTAAAGTTTACTATGTATGCCTATGCGAAATAAAGTGTTCTGAGAAGCTTAAAATGAGGAAATAAGCGTTCTAAAATGCTTTAAAAATTCAAAGACATTTTTCTATGCTAACTAACGGCACGGTATCGGACCTTAATATTGACCTATAATTTTTAAATTGGACCACCTATTATATTACAGGGTAATAGTGTACCCTACCACAGGAAATAATTATAGGTCAATTAGGGGGTACACAGCGTGACCCTAAAGTTTACTATGTATGCCTATGCGAAATAAAGTGTTCTGAGAAGCTTAAAATGAAGAAATAAGCGTTCTAAAATGCTTTAAAAATTCAAAGACATCTTTCAATGGTTAACTAACGCAAGGCGCAAAATCAAACCTTAATATTGACCCATAATATTTAAATTGAACAAGGTATTGTATTACAGGGTAATAGTGTACCCTACCACAGGAAATAATTATAGGTCAATTAGGGGGTACACTATGTATATTTTAAATAGTGCATTAAAACAAGGAAATACGACGACATTTTTCAATGTTAACTAACAGCACGGTATCGGAACTTAATATTGACCTATAATTTTTACATTGGACCACGTATTATATTACAGGGTAATAGTGTACCCTACCACAGGAATTAATTATAGGTCATTTAGGGGGTACACAGCGTGACCCTTAATTTTACTATGTATGCCTATGCGAAATAGAGTGTTCTGAGATGCTTAAAATGAAGAAATAAGCGTTCAAAAATGCTTTAAAAATTCAAAGACATCTTTCAATGGTTAACTAACGCAAGGCGCAATATCAGACCTTAATATTGACCCATAATATTTAAATTGGACCAGGTATTATATTACAGGGTAATAGTGTACCCTTCCACAGGAAATAATTATAGGTCAATTAGGGGGTACACTATGTATATTTTAAATAGTGCATTAAAACAAGGAAATACGAAGACACTTTTCTATGTTAACTAACGGCACGGTATCGGACCTTAATATTGACCTATAATTTTTAAATTGGACCACGTATTATATTTCAGGGTTATAGTGTATCCTACCACAGGAAATAATTATAGGTCAATTAGGGGGTACACAGCGTGACCCTAAAGTTTACTATGTATGCCTATGCGAAATAAAGTGTTCTGAGAAGCTTAAAATGAAGAAATAAGCGTTCTAAAATGCTTTAAAAATTCAAAGACATCTTTCAATGGTTAACTAACGCTAGGCGCAATATCAGACCTTAATATTGACCCATAATATTTAAATTGGACCAGGTAATATATTACAGGGTAATAGTGTACCCTACCACAGGAAATAATTATAGGTCAATTAGGGGGTACACTATGTATATTTTAAATAGTGCATTAAAACAAGGAAATACGAAGACACTTTTCTATGTTAACTAACGGCACGGTATCGGACCTTAATATTGACCTATAATTTTTAAATTTGACCACGTATTATATTACAGGGTTATAGTGTACCCTACCACAGGAAATAATTATAGGTCAATTAGGGGGTACAAAGAGTGACCCTAAAGTTTACTATATATGCCTATGCGAAATAGAGTGTTCTGAGATGCTTAAAATGAAGAAATAAGCGTTCTAAAATGCTTTAAAAATTCAAAGACATCTTTCAATGGTTAACTAACGCAAGGCGCAATATCAGACCTTAATATTGACCCATAATATTTAAATTGGACCAGGTATTATATTACAGGGTAATAGTGTACCCTACCACAGGAAATAATTATAGGTCAATTAGGGGATACACTATGTATATTTTAAATAGTGCATTAAAACAAGGAAATACGAAGACACTTTTCTATGTTAACTAACGGCACGGTATCGGACCTTAATATTGACCTATAATTTTTAAACTGGAAAACGTATTATATTACAGGGTTATAGTGTACCCTACCACAGGAAATAATTATAGGTCAATTAGGGGGTACACAGAGTGACCCTAAAGTTTACTATGTATGCCTATGCGAAATAAAGTGTTCTGAGAAGCTTAAAATGAGGAAATAAGCGTTCTAAAATGCTTTAAAAATTCAAAGACATTTTTCTATGTTAACTAACGGCACGGTATCGGACCTTAATATTGACCTATAATTTTTAAATTGGACCACGTATTATATTACAGGGAAATAGTGTACCCTACCACAGGAAATAATTATAGGTCATTTAGGGGGTACACAGCGTGACCCTAAATTTTACTATGTATGCCTATGCGAAATAGAGTGTTCTGAGATGCTTAAAATGAAGAAATAAGAGTTCAAAAATGCTTTAAAAATTCAAAGACATCTTTCAATGGTTAACTAACGCAAGGCGCAATATCAGACCTTAATATTGACCCATAATATTTAAATTGGACCAGGTATTATATTACAGGGTAATAGTGTACCCTACCACAGGAAATAATTATAGGTCAATTAGGGGGTACACTATGTATATTTTAAATAGTGCATTAAAACAAGGAAATACGAAGACACTTTTCTATGTTAACTAACGGCACGGTATCGGACCTTAATATTGACCTATAATTTGTAAATTGGACCACGTATTATATTACAGGGTTATAGTGTACCCTACCACAGGAAATAATTATAGGTCAATTAGGGGGTACGCAGAGTGACCCTAAAGTTTACTATGTATGCCTATGCGAAATAAAGTGTTCTGAGAAGCTTAAAATGAGGAAATAAGCGTTCTAAAATGCTTTAAAAATTCAAAGACATTTTTCTATGCTAACTAACGGCACGGTATCGGACCTTAATATTGACCTATAATTTTTAAATTGGACCACCTATTATATTACAGGGTAATAGTGTACCCTACCACAGGAAATAATTATAGGTCAATTAGGGGGTACACAGCGTGACCCTAAAGTTTACTATGTATGCCTATGCGAAATAAAGTGTTCTGAGAAGCTTAAAATGAAGAAATAAGCGTTCTAAAATGCTTTAAAAATCCAAAGACATCTTTCAATGGTTAACTAACGCAAGGCGCAATATCAGACCTTAATATTGACCCATAATATTTAAATTGAACAAGGTATTATATTACAGGGTAATAGTGTACCCTTCCACAGGAAATAATTATAGGTCAATTAGGGGGTACACTATGTATATTTTAAATAGTGCATTAAAACAAGGAAATACGAAGACACTTTTCTATGTTAACTAACGGCACGGTATCGGACCTTAATATTGACCTATAATTTTTAAATTGGACCACGTATTATATTACAGGGTTATAGTGTATCCTACCACAGGAAATAATTATAGGTCAATTAGGGGGTACACAGCGTGACCCTAAAGTTTACTATGTATGCCTATGCGAAATAAAGTGTTCTGAGAAGCTTAAAATGAAGAAATAAGCGTTCTAAAATGCTTTAAAAATTCAAAGACATCTTTCAATGGTTAACTATAGCTAGGCGCAATATCAGACCTTAATATTGACCCATAATATTTAAATTGGACCAGGTATTATATTACAGGGTAATAGTGTACCCTACCACAGGAAATAATTATAGGTCAATTAGGGGGTACACTATGTATATTTAATATAGTGCATTAAAACAAGGAAATACGAAGACACTTTTCTATGTTAACTAACGGCACGGTATCGGACCTTAATATTGACCTATAATTTTTAAATTTGACCACGTATTATATTACAGGGTTATAGTGTACCCTACCACAGGAAATAATTATAGGTCAATTAGGGGGTACACAGAGTGACCCTAAAGTTTACTATGTATGCCTATGCGAAATAGAGTGTTCTGAGATGCTTAAAATGAAGAAATAAGCGTTCTAAAATGCTTTAAAAATTCAAAGACATCTTTCAATGGTTAACTAACGCAAGGCGCAATATCGGACCTTAATATTGACCCATAATATTTAAATTGGACCAGGTATTATATTACAGGGTAATAGTGTACCCTACCACAGGAAATAATTATAGGTCAATTAGGGGACACACTATGTATATTTTAAATAGTGCATTAAAACAAGGAAATACGAAGACACTTTTCTATGTTAACTAACGGCACGGTATCGGACCTTAATATTGACCTATAATTTTTAAACTGGACCACGTATTATATTACAGGGTTATAGTGTACCCTACCACAGGAAATAATTATAGGTCAATTAGGGGGTACACAGAGTGACCCTAAAGTTTACTATGTATGCCTATGCGAAATAAAGTGTTCTGAGAAGCTTAAAATGAGGAAATAAGCGTTCTAAAATGCTTTAAAAATTCAAAGACATTTTTCTATGTTAACTAACGGCACGGTATCGGACCTTAATATTGACCTATAATTTTTAAATTGGACCACGTATTATATTACAGGGTAATAGTGTGCCCTACCACAGGAAATAATTATAGGTCATTTAGGGGGTACACAGCGTGACCCTAAATTTTACTATGTATGCCTATGCGAAATAAAGTGTTCTGAGAAGCTTAAAATGAAGAAATAAGCGTTCTAAAATGCTTTAAAAATTCAAAGACATCTTTCAATGGTTAACTAGCGCAAGGCGCAATATCAGACCTTAATATTGACCCATAATATTTAAATTGGACCAGGTATTATATTACAGGGTAATAGTGCACCCTACCACAGGAAATAATTATAGGTCAATTAGGGGGTACACTATGTATATTTTAAATAGTGCATTAAAACAAGGAAATACGAAGACACTTTTCTATGTTAACTAACGGCACGGTATCGGACCTTAATATTGACCTATAATTTTTAAATTGTACCACGTATTATATTACAGGGTAATAGTGTACCTTACCACAGGAAATAATTATAGGTCAATTAGGTGGTACACAGCATGACCCTAAAATTTACTATGTATGCCTATGCGAAATAGAGTGTTCTGAGAAGCTTAAAATGAAGAAATAAGCGTTCTAAAATGCTTTAAAAATTCAAAGACATCTTTCAATGGTTAACTAACGCAAGGCGCGATATCAGACCTTAATATGGAACCATAATATTTCAATTGGACCAGGTATTATATTACAGGGTAATAGTGTACCCTACAACAGGAAATAATTATAGGTCAATTAGGGGGTACACTATGTATGTTTTAAATAGTGCATTAAAACAAGAAAATACGAAGACGCTTTTCTATGTTAACTAACGGCACGGTATCGGACCTTAATATTGACCTATAATTTTTAAATTGGACCACGTATTATATTACAGGGTTATAGTGTACCCTACCACAGGAAATAATTATAGGTCAATTAGGGGGTACACAGCGTGACCCTAAAGTTTACTATGTATGCCTATGCGAAATAAAGTGTTCTGAGAAGCTTAAAATGAAGAAATAAGCGTTCTAAAATGCTTTAAAAATTCAAAGACATCTTTCAATGGTTAACTAACGCTAGGCGCAATATCAGACCTTAATATTGACCCATAATATTTAAATTGGACCAGGTAATATATTACAGGGTAATAGTGTACCCTACCACAGGAAATAATTATAGGTCAATTAGGGGGTACACTATGTATATTTTAAATAGTGCATTAAAACAAGGAAATACGAAGACACTTTTCTATGTTAACTAACGGCACGGTATCGGACCTTAATATTGACCTATAATTTTTAAATTTGACCACGTATTATATTACAGGGTTATAGTGTACCCTACCACAGGAAATAATTATAGGTCAATTAGGGGGTACAAAGAGTGACCCTAAAGTTTACTATATATGCCTATGCGAAATAGAGTGTTCTGAGATGCTTAAAATGAAGAAATAAGCGTTCTAAAATGCTTTAAAAATTCAAAGACATCTTTCATTGGTTAACTAACGCAAGGCGCAATATCAGACCTTAATATTGACCCATAATATTTAAATTGGACCAGGTATTATATTACAGGGTAATAGTGTACCCTACCACAGGAAATAATTATAGGTCAATTAGGGGATACACTATGTATATTTTAAATAGTGCATTAAAACAAGGAAATACGAAGACACTTTTCTATGTTAACTAACGGCACGGTATCGGACCTTAATATTGACCTATAATTTTTAAACTGGAAAACGTATTATATTACAGGGTTATAGTGTACCCTACCACAGGAAATAATTATAGGTCAATTAGGGGGTACACAGAGTGACCCTAAAGTTTACTATGTATGCCTATGCGAAATAAAGTGTTCTGAGAAGCTTAAAATGAGGAAATAAGCGTTCTAAAATGCTTTAAAAATTCAAAGACATTTTTCTATGTTAACTAACGGCACGGTATCGGACCTTAATATTGACCTATAATTTTTAAATTGGACCACGTATTATATTACAGGGAAATAGTGTACCCTACCACAGGAAATAATTATAGGTCATTTAGGGGGTACACAGCGTGACCCTAAATTTTACTATGTATGCCTATGCGAAATAGAGTGTTCTGAGATGCTTAAAATGAAGAAATAAGAGTTCAAAAATGCTTTAAAAATTCAAAGACATCTTTCAATGGTTAACTAACGCAAGGCGCAATATCAGACCTTAATATTGACCCATAATATTTAAATTGGACCAGGTATTATATTACAGGGTATTAGTGTACCCTACCACAGGAAATAATTATAGGTCAATTAGGGGGTACACTATGTATATTTTAAATAGTGCATTAAAACAAGGAAATACGAAGACACTTTTCTATGTTAACTAACGGCACGGTATCGGACCTTAATATTGACCTATAATTTGTAAATTGGACCACGTATTATATTACAGGGTTATAGTGTACCCTACCACAGGAAATAATTATAGGTCAATTAGGGGGTACGCAGAGTGACCCTAAAGTTTACTATGTATGCCTATGCGAAATAAAGTGTTCTGAGAAGCTTAAAATGAGGAAATAAGCGTTCTAAAATGCTTTAAAAATTCAAAGACATTTTTCTATGCTAACTAACGGCACGGTATCGGACCTTAATATTGACCTATAATTTTTAAATTGGACCACCTATTATATTACAGGGTAATAGTGTACCCTACCACAGGAAATAATTATAGGTCAATTAGGTGGTACACAGCGTGACCCTAAAGTTTACTATGTATGCCTATGCGAAATAAAGTGTTCTGAGAAGCTTAAAATGAAGAAATAAGCGTTCTAAAATGCTTTAAAAATCCAAAGACATCTTTCAATGGTTAACTAACGCAAGGCGCAATATCAGACCTTAATATTGACCCATAATATTTAAATTGAACAAGGTATTATATTACAGGGTAATAGTGTACCCTTCCACAGGAAATAATTATAGGTCAATTAGGGGGTACACTATGTATATTTTAAATAGTGCATTAAAACAAGGAAATACGAAGACACTTTTCTATGTTAACTAACGGCACGGTATCGGACCTTAATATTGACCTATAATTTTTAAATTGGACCACGTATTATATTACAGGGTTATAGTGTATCCTACCACAGGAAATAATTATAGGTCAATTAGGGGGTACACAGCGTGACCCTAAAGTTTACTATGTATGCCTATGCGAAATAAAGTGTTCTGAGAAGCTTAAAATGAAGAAATAAGCGTTCTAAAATGCTTTAAAAATTCAAAGACATCTTTCAATGGTTAACTAACGCTAGGCGCAATATCAGACCTTAATATTGACCCATAATATTTAAATTGGACCAGGTATTATATTACAGGGTAATAGTGTACCCTACCACAGGAAATAATTATAGGTCAATTAGGGGGTACACTATGTATATTTTAAATAGTGCATTAAAACAAGGAAATACGAAGACACTTTTCTATGTTAACTAACGGCACGGTATCGGACCTTAATATTGACCTATAATTTTTAAATTTGACCACGTATTATATTACAGGGTTATAGTGTACCCTACCACAGGAAATAATTATAGGTCAATTAGGGGGTACACAGAGTGACCCTAAAGTTTACTATGTATGCCTATGCGAAATAGAGTGTTCTGAGATGCTTAAAATGAAGAAATAAGCGTTCTAAAATGCTTTAAAAATTCAAAGACATCTTTCAATGGTTAACTAACGCAAGGCGCAATATCGGACCTTAATATTGACCCATAATATTTAAATTGGACCAGGTATTATATTACAGGGTAATAGTGTACCCTACCACAGGAAATAATTATAGGTCAATTAGGGGACACACTATGTATATTTTAAATAGTGCATTAAAACAAGGAAATACGAAGACACTTTTCTATGTTAACTAACGGCACGGTATCGGACCTTAATATTGACCTATAATTTTTAAACTGGACCACGTATTATATTACAGGGTTATAGTGTACCCTACCACAGGAAATAATTATAGGTCAATTAGGGGGTACACAGAGTGACCCTAAAGTTTACTATGTATGCCTATGCGAAATAAAGTGTTCTGAGAAGCTTAAAATGAGGAAATAAGCGTTCTAAAATGCTTTAAAAATTCAAAGACATTTTTCTATGTTAACTAACGGCACGGTATCGGACCTTAATATTGACCTATAATTTTTAAATTGGACCACGTATTATATTACAGGGTAATAGTGTGCCCTACCACAGGAAATAATTATAGGTCATTTAGGGGGTACACAGCGTGACCCTAAATTTTACTATGTATGCCTATGCGAAATAAAGTGTTCTGAGAAGCTTAAAATGAAGAAATAAGCGTTCTAAAATGCTTTAAAAATTCAAAGACATCTTTCAATGGTTAACTAGCGCAAGGCGCAATATCAGACCTTAATATTGACCCATAATATTTAAATTGGACCAGGTATTATATTACAGGGTAATAGTGCACCCTACCACAGGAAATAATTATAGGTCAATTAGGGGGTACACTATGTATATTTTAAATAGTGCATTAAAACAAGGAAATACGAAGACACTTTTCTATGTTAACTAACGGCACGGTATCGGACCTTAATATTGACCTATAATTTTTAAATTGTACCACGTATTATATTACAGGGTAATAGTGTACCTTACCACAGGAAATAATTATAGGTCAATTAGGTGGTACACAGCATGACCCTAAAATTTACTATGTATGCCTATGCGAAATAGAGTGTTCTGAGAAGCTTAAAATGAAGAAATAAGCGTTCTAAAATGCTTTAAAAATTCAAAGACATCTTTCAATGGTTAACTAACGCAAGGCGCGATATCAGACCTTAATATGGAACCATAATATTTCAATTGGACCAGGTATTATATTACAGGGTAATAGTGTACCCTACAACAGGAAATAATTATAGGTCAATTAGGGGGTACACTATGTATGTTTTAAATAGTGCATTAAAACAAGAAAATACGAAGACGCTTTTCTATGTTAACTAACGGCACGGTATCGGACCTTAATATTGACCTATAATTTTTAAATTGGACCACGTATTATATTACAGGGTTATAGTGTACCCTACCACAGGAAATAATTATAGGTCAATTAGGGGGTACGCAGAGTGACCCTAAAGTTTTCTATGTATGCCTATGCGAAATGAAGTGTTCTGAGAAGCTTAAAATGAGGAAATAAGCGTTCTAAAATGCTTTAAAAATTCAAAGACATTTTTCTATGCTAACTAACGGCACGGTATCGGACCTTAATATTGACCTATAATTTTTAAATTGGACCACGTATTATATTACAGGGTAATAGTGTGCCCTACCACAGGAAATAATTATAGGTCATTTAGGGGGTACACAGCGTGACCCTAAATTTTACTATGTATGCCTATGCGAAATAGAGTGTTCTGAGATGCTTAAAATGAAGAAATAAGCGTTCAAAAATGCTTTAAAAATTCAAAGACATCTTTCAATGGTTAACTAGCGCAAGGCGCAATATCAGACCTTAATATTGACCCATAATATTTAAATTGGACCAGGTATTATATTACAGGGTAATAGTGTACCCTACCACAGGAAATAATTATAGGTCAATTAGGGGATACACTATGTATATTTTAAATAGTGCATTAAAACAAGGAAATACGAAGACACTTTTCTATGTTAACTAACGGCACGGTATCGGACCTTAATATTGACCTATAATTTTTAAACTGGACCACGTATTATATTACAGGGTAATAGTGTACCTTACCACAGGAAATAATTATAGGTCAATTAGGTGGTACACAGCATGACCCTAAAATTTACTATGTATGCCTATGCGAAATAGAGTGTTCTGAGAAGCTTAAAATGAAGAAATAAGCGTTCTAAAATGCTTTAAAAATTCAAAGACATCTTTCAATGGTTAACTAACGCAAGGCGCAATATCAGACCTTAATATTGACCCATAACATTTAAATTGGACCAGGTATTATATTACAGGGTATTAGTGTACCCTTCCACAGGAAATAATTATAGGTCAATTAGGGGGTACACTATGTATATTTTAAATAGTGCATTAAAACAAGGAAATACGAAGACACTTTTCTATGTTAACTAACGGCACGGTATCGGACCTTAATATTGACCTATAATTTTTAAATTGGACCACGTATTATATTACAGGGTTATAGTGTACCCTACCACAGGAAATAATTATAGGTCAATTAGGGGGTACGCAGAGTGACCCTAAAGTTTACTATGTATGCCTATGCGAAATAAAGTGTTCTGAGAAGCTTAAAATGAGGAAATAAGCGTTCTAAAATGCTTTAAAAATTCAAAGACATTTTTCTATGCTAACTAACGGCACGGTATCGGACCTTAATATTGACCTATAATTTTTAAATTGGACCACGTATTATATTACAGGGTAATAGTGTACCCTACCACAGGAAATATTTATAGGTCATTTAGGGGGTACACAGCGTGACCCTAAATTTTACTATGTATGCTTATGCGAAATAGAGTGTTTTGAGAAGCTTAAAATGAAGAAATAAGCGTTCTAAAATGCTTTAAAAATTCAAAGACATCTTTCAATGGTTAACTAGCGCAAGGCGCAATATCAGACCTTAATATTGACCCATAATATTTAAATTGGACCAGGTATTATATTACAGAGTAATAGTGTACCCTACCACAGGAAATAATTATAGGTCAATTAGGGGGTACACTATGTATATTTTAAATTGTGCATTAAAACAAGGAAATACGAAGACACTTTTCTATGTTAACTAACGGCACGGTATCGGACCTTAATATTGACCCATAATTTTTAAATTGGACCACGTATTATATTACAGGGTAATAGTGTACCCTACCACAGGAAATAATTATAGGTCAATTAGGGGGTACACAGTGTGACCCTAAAGTTTACTATGTATGCCTATGCGAAATAAAGTGTTCTGAGAAGCTTAAAATGAGGAAATAAGCGTTCTAAAATGCTTTTAAAATTCAAAGACATTTTTCTATGCTAACTAACGGCACGGTATCGGACCTTAATATTGACCTATAATTTTTAAATTGGACCACCTATTATATTACAGGGTAATAGTGTACCCTACCACAGGAAATAATTATAGGTCAATTAGGGGGTACACAGCGTGACCCTAAAGTTTACTATGTATTCCTATGCGAAATAAAGTGTTCTGAGAAGCTTAAAATAAAGAAATAAGCGTTCTAAAATGCTTTAAAAATTCAAAGACATCTTTCAATGGTTAACTAACGCAAGGCGCAATATCAAACCTTAATATTGACCCATAATATTTAAATTGAACAAGGTATTGTATTACAGGGTAATAGTGTACCCTACCACAGGAAATAATTATAGGTCAATTAGGGGGTACACTATGTATATTTTAAATAGTGCATTAAAACAAGGAAATACGAAGACATTTTTCAATGTTAACTAACGGCACGGTATCGGAACTTAATATTGACCTATAATTTTTACATTGGACCACGTATTATATTACAGGGTAATAGTGTACCCTACCACAGGAATTAATTATAGGTCATTTAGGGGGTACACAGCGTGACCCTAAATTTTACTATGTATGCCTATGCGAAATAAAGTGTTCTGAGAAGCTCAAAATGAGGAAATAAGCGTTCTAAAATGCTTTAAAAATTCAAAGACATTTTTCTATGTTAACTAACGGCACGGTATCGGACCTTAATATTGACCTATAATTTTTAAATTGGACCACGTATTATATTACAGGGTAATAATGTACCCTACCACAGGAAATAATTATAGGTCATTTAGGGGGTACACAGCGTGACCCTAAATTTTACTATGTATGCCTATGCGAAATAAAGTGTTCTGAGAAGCTTAAAATGAAGAAATAAGCGTTCTAAAATGCTTTAAAAATTCAAAGACATCTTTCAATGGTTAACTAGCGCAAGGCGCAATATCAGACCTTAATATTGACCCATAATATTTAAATTGGACCAGGTATTATATTACAGGGTAATAGTGCACCCTACCACAGGAAATAATTATAGGTCAATTAGGGGGTACACTATGTATATTTTAAATAGTGCATTAAAACAAGGAAATACGAAGACACTTTTCTATGTTAACTAACGGCACGGTATCGGACCTTAATATTGACCTATAATTTTTAAATTGTACCACGTATTATATTACAGGGTAATAGTGTACCTTACCACAGGAAATAATTATAGGTCAATTAGGTGGTACACAGCATGACCCTAAAACTTACTATGTATGCCTATGCGAAATAGAGTGTTCTGAGAAGCTTAAAATGAAGAAATAAGCGTTCTAAAATGCTTCAAAAATTCAAAGACATCTTTCAATGGTTAACTAACGCAAGGCGCGATATCAGACCTTAATATGGAACCATAATATTTCAATTGGACCAGGTATTATATTACAGGGTAATAGTGTACCCTACAACAGGAAATAATTATAGGTCAATTAGGGGGTACACTATGTATGTTTTAAATAGTGCATTAAAACAAGAAAATACGAAGACACTTTTCTATGTTAACTAACGGCACGGTATCGGACCTTAATATTGACCTATAATTTTTAAATTAGACCACGTATTATATTACAGAGTTATAGTGTACCCTACCACAGGAAATAATTATAGGTCAATTAGGGGGTACACAGAGTGACCCTAAAGTTTACTATGTATGCCTATGCGAAATAAAGTGTTCTGAGAAGCTTAAAATGAGGAAATAAGCGTTCTAAAATGCTTTAAAAATTCAAAGACATTTTTCTATGTTAACTAACGGCACGGTATCGGACCTTAATATTGACCTATAATTTTTAAATTGGACCACGTATTATATTACAGGGAAATAGTGTACCCTACCACAGGAAATAATTATAGGTCATTTAGGGGGTACACAGCGTGACCCTAAATTTTACTATGTATGCCTATGCGAAATAGAGTGTTCTGAGATGCTTAAAATGAAGAAATAAGCGTTCAAAAATGCTTTAAAAATTCAAAGACATCTTTCAATGGTTAACTAACGCAAGGCGCAATATCAGACCTTAATATTGACCCATAATATTTAAATTGGACCAGGTATTATATTACAGGGTAATAGTGTACCCTACCACAGGAAATAATTATAGGTCAATTAGGGGATACACTATGTATATTTTAAATAGTGCATTAAAACAAGGAAATACGAAGACACTTTTCTATGTTAACTAACGGCACGGTATCGGACCTTAATATTGACCTATAATTTTTAAACTGGACCACGTATTATATTACAGGGTTATAGTGTACCCTACCACAGGAAATAATTATAGGTCAATTAGGGGGTACACAGAGTGACCCTAAAGTTTACTATGTATGCCTATGCGAAATAAAGTGTTCTGAGAAGCTTAAAATGAGGAAATAAGCGTTCTAAAATGCTTTAAAAATTCAAAGACATTTTTCTATGTTAACTAACGGCACGGTATCGGACCTTAATATTGACCTATAATTTTTAAATTGGACCACGTATTATATTACAGGGTAATAGTGTGCCCTACCACAGGAAATAATTATAGGTCATTTAGGGGGTACACAGCGTGACCCTAAATTTTACTATGTATGCCTATGCGAAATAAAGTGTTCTGAGAAGCTTAAAATGAAGAAATAAGCGTTCTAAAATGCTTTAAAAATTCAAAGACATCTTTCAATGGTTAACTAGCGCAAGGCGCAATATCAGACCTTAATATTGACCCATAATATTTAAATTGGACCAGGTATTATATTACAGGGTAATAGTGCACCCTACCACAGGAAATAATTATAGGTCAATTAGGGGTACACTATGTATATTTTAAATAGTGCATTAAAACAAGGAAATACGAAGACACTTTTCTATGTTAACTAACGGCACGGTATCGGACCTTAATATTGACCCATAATTTTTAAATTGGACCACGTATTATATTACAGGGTAATAGTGTACCCTACCACAGGAAATAATTATAGGTCAATTAGGGGGTACACAGTGTGACCCTAAAGTTTACTATGTATGCCTATGCGAAATAAAGTGTTCTGAGAAGCTTAAAATGAGAAAATAAGCGTTCTAAAATGCTTTTAAAATTCAAAGACATTTTTCTATGCTAACTAACGGCACGGTATCGGACCTTAATGTTACCTATAATTTTTAAATTGGACCACCTATTATATTACAGGGTAATAGTGTACCCTACCACAGGAAATAATTATAGGTCAATTAGGGGGTACACAGCGTGACCCTAAAGTTTACTATGTATGCCTATGCGAAATAAAGTGTTCTGAGTAGCTTAAAATGAAGAAATAAGCGTTCTAAAATGCTTTAAAAATTCAAAGACATCTTTCAATGGTTAACTAACGCAAGGCGCAATATCAAACCTTAATATTGACCCATAATATTTAAATTGAACAAGGTATTGTATTACAGGGTAATAGTGTACCCTACCACAGGAAATAATTATAGGTCAATTAGGGGGTACACTATGTATATTTTAAATAGTGCATTAAAACAAGGAAATACGAAGACATTTTTCAATGTTAACTAACGGCACGGTATCGGAACTTAATATTGACCTATAATTTTTACATTGGACCACGTATTATATTACAGGGTAATGGTGTACCCTACCACAGGAATTAATTATAGGTCATTTAGGGGGTACACAGCGTGACCCTAAATTTTACTATGTATGCCTATGCGAAATAAAGTGTTCTGAGAAGCTTAAAATGAGGAAATAAGCGTTCTAAAATGCTTTAAAAATTCAAAGACATTTTTCTATGTTAACTAACGGCACGGTATCGGACCTTAATATTGACATATAATTTTTAAATTGGACCACGTATTATATTACAGGGTAATAATGTACCCTACCACAGGAAATAATTATAGGTCATTTAGGGGGTACACAGCGAGACCCTAAATTTTACTATGTATGCCTATGCGAAATAAAGTGTTCTGAGAAGCTTAAAATGAAGAAATAAGCGTTCTAAAATGCTTTAAAAATTCAAAGACATCTTTCAATGGTTAACTAGCGCAAGGCGCAATATCAGACCTTAATATTGACCCATAATATTTAAATTGGACCAGGTATTATATTACAGGGTAATAGTGCACCCTACCACAGGAAATAATTATAGGTCAATTAGGGGGTACACTATGTATATTTTAAATAGTGCATTAAAACAAGGAAATACGAAGACACTTTTCTATGTTAACTAACGGCACGGTATCGGACCTTAATATTGACCTAAAATTTTTAAATTGTACCACGTATTATATTACAGGGTAATAGTGTACCTTACCACAGGAAATAATTATAGGTCAATTAGGTGGTACACAGCATGACCCTAAAATTTACTATGTATGCCTATGCGAAATAGAGTGTTCTGAGAAGCTTAAAATGAAGAAATAAGCGTTCTAAAATGCTTTAAAAATTCAAAGACATCTTTCAATGGTTAACTAACGCAAGGCGCGATATCAGACCTTAATATGGAACCATAATATTTCAATTGGACCAGGTATTATATTACAGGGTAATAGTGTACCCTACAACAGGAAATAATTATCGGTCAATTAGGGGGTACACTATGTATGTTTTAAATAGTGCATTAAAACAAGAAAATACGAAGACACTTTTCTATGTTAACTAACGGCACGGTATCGGACATTAATATTGACCTATAATTTTTAAATTGGACCACGTATTATATTACAGGGTTATAGTGTACCCTACCACAGGAAATAATTATAGGTCAATTAGGGGGTACACAGAGTGACCCTAAAGTTTACTATGTATGCCTATGCGAAATAAAGTGTTCTGAGAAGCTTAAAATGAGGAAATAAGCGTTCTAAAATGCTTTAAAAATTCAAAGACATTTTTCTATGTTAACTAACGGCACGGTATCGGACCTTAATATTGACCTATAATTTTTAAATTGGACCACGTATTATATTACAGGGAAATAGTGTACCCTACCACAGGAAATAATTATAGGTCATTTAGGGGGTACACAGCGTGACCCTAAATTTTACTATGTATGCCTATGCGAAATAGAGTGTTCTGAGATGCTTAAAATGAAGAAATAAGCGTTCAAAAATGCTTTAAAAATTCAAAGACATCTTTCAATGGTTAACTAACGCAAGGCTCAATATCAGACCTTAATATTGACCCATAATATTTAAATTGGACCAGGTATTATATTACAGGGTAATAGTGTACCCTACCACAGGAAATAATTATAGGTCAATTAGGGGATACACTATGTATATTTTAAATAGTGCATTAAAACAAGGAAATACGAAGACACTTTTCTATGTTAACTAACGGCACGGTATCGGACCTTAATATTGACCTATAATTTTTAAATTGGACCACGTATTATATTACAGGGAAATAGTGTACCCTACCACAGGAAATAATTATAGGTCATTTAGGGGGTACACAGCGTGACCCTAAATTTTACTATGTATGCCTATGCGAAATAGAGTGTTCTGAGATGCTTAAAATGAAGAAATAAGCGTTCAAAAATGCTTTAAAAATTCAAAGACATCTTTCAATGGTTAACTAACGCAAGGCTCAATATCAGACCTTAATATTGACCCATAATATTTAAATTGGACCAGGTATTATATTACAGGGTAATAGTGTACCCTACCACAGGAAATAATTATAGGTCAATTAGGGGATACACTATGTATATTTTAAATAGTGCATTAAAACAAGGAAATACGAAGACACTTTTCTATGTTAACTAACGGCACGGTATCGGACCTTAATATTGACCTATAATTTTTAAACTGGACCACGTATTATATTACAGGGTTATAGTGTGCCCTACCACAGGAAATAATTATAGGTCATTTAGGGGGTACACAGCGTGACCCTAAATTTTACTATGTATGCCTATGCGAAATAAAGTGTTCTGAGAAGCTTAAAATGAAGAAATAAGCGTTCTAAAATGCTTTAAAAATTCAAAGACATCTTTCAATGGTTAACTAGCGCAAGGCGCAATATCAGACCTTAATATTGACCCATAATATTTAAATTGGACCAGGTATTATATTACAGGGTAATAGTGCACCCTACCACAGGAAATAATTATAGGTCAATTAGGGGTACACTATGTATATTTTAAATAGTGAATTAAAACAAGGAAATACGAAGACACTTTTCTATGTTAACTAACGGCACGGTATCGGACCTTAATATTGACCTATAATTTTTAAATTGTACCACGTATTATATTACAGGGTAATAGTGTACCTTACCACAGGAAATAATTATAGGTCAATTAGGTGGTACACAGCATGACCCTAAAATTTACTATGTATGCCTATGCGAAATAGAATGTTCTGAGAAGCTTAAAATGAAGAAATAAGCGTTCTAAAATGCTTTAAAAATTCAAAGACATCTTTCAATGGTTAACTAACGCAAGGCGCAATATCAGACCTTAATATTGACCCATAACATTTAAATTGGACCAGGTATTATATTACAGGGTATTAGTGTACCCTTCCACAGGAAATAATTATAGGTCAATTAGGGGGTACACTATGTATATTTTAAATAGTGCATTAAAACAAGGAAATACGAAGACACTTTTCTATGTTAACTAACGGCACGGTATCGGACCTTAATATTGACCTATAATTTTTAAATTGGACCACGTATTATATTACAGGGTTATAGTGTACCCTACCACAGGAAATAATTATAGGTCAATTAGGGGGTACACAGAGTGACCCTAAAGTTTACTATGTATGCCTATGCGAAATAAATTGTTCTGAGAAGCTTAAAATGAGGAAATAAGCGTTCTAAAATGCTTTAAAAATTCAAAGACATTTTTCTATGTTAACTAACGGCACGGTATCGGATCTTAATATTGACCTATAATTTTTAAATTGGACCACGTATTATATTACAGGGTAATAGTGTGCCCTACCACAGGAAATAATTATAGGTCATTTAGGGGGTACACAGCGTGACCCTAAATTTTACTATGTATGCCTATGTGAAATAAAGTGTTCTGAGAAGCTTAAAATGAAGAAATAAGCGTTCTAAAATGCTTTAAAAATTCAAAGACATCTTTCAATGGTTAACTAGCGCAAGACGCAATATCAGACCTTAATATTGACCCATAATATTTAAATTGGCCCAGGTATTATATTACAGGGTAATAGTGCACCCTACCACAGGAAATAATTATAGGTCAATTAGGGGGTACACTATGTATATTTTAAATAGTGCATTAAAACAAGGAAATACGAAGACACTTTTCTATGTTAACTAACGGCACGGTATCGGACCTTAATATTGACCTATAATTTTTAAATTGTACCACGTATTATATTACAGGGTAATAGTGTACCTTACCACAGGAAATAATTATAGGTCAATTAGGTGGTACACAGCATGACCCTAAAATTTACTATGTATGCCTATGCGAAATAGAGTGTTCTGAGAAGCTTAAAATGAAGAAATAAGCGTTCTAAAATGCTTTAAAAATTCAAAGACATCTTTCAATGGTTATCTAACGCAAGGCGCGATATCAGACCTTAATATGGAACCATAATATTTCAATTGGACCAGGTATTATATTACAGGGTAATAGTGTACCCTACAACAGGAAATAATTATAGGTCAATTAGGGGGTACACTATGTATATTTTAAATAGTGCATTAAAACAAGGAAATACGAAGACATTTTTCAATGTTAACTAACGGCACGGTATCGGAACTTAATATTGACCTATAATTTTTAAATTGAACCACGCATTATATTCCAGGGTAATTGTGTACCCTACCACAGGAAATAATTATAGGTCATTCAATGGGTACACAGCGTGACCCTAAATTTTACTATGTATGCCTATGCGAAATAGAGTGTTCTGAGAAGCTTAAAATGAAGAAATAAGCGTTCTAAAATGCTTTAAAAATTCAAAGACATATTTCAATGGTTAACTAACGCAAGGCGCAATATCAGACCTTAATATTGACCCATAATATTTTAATTGGACCAGGTATTATATTACAGGGTAATAGTGTACCCTACCAAAGGAAATAATTATAGGTCAATTAGGGGGTACACAGCGTGACCCTAAAGTTTACTATGTATGCCTATATGAAATAAAGTGTTCTGAGAAGCTTAAAATGAGGAAATAAGCGTTCTAAAATGCTTTAAAAATTCAAAGACATGTTTCTATGTTAACTAACGGCACGGTATCGGACCTTAATATTGACCTATAATTTTTAAATTGGACCACGTATTATATTACAGGGTAATAGTGTACCCTACCACAGGAAATAATTATAGGTCATTTAGGGGGTACACAGCGTGACCCTAAATTTTACTATGTATGCCTATGCGAAATAGAGTGTTCTGAGATGCTTAAAATGAAGAAATAAGCGTTCTAAAATGCTTTAAAAATTCAAAGACATCTTTCAATGGTTAACTAACGCAAAGCGCAATATCAGACCTTAATATTGACCCATAATATTTAAATTGGACCAAGTATTATATTACAGGGTAATAGTGTACCCTACCACAGGAAATAATTATAGGTCAATTAGGGGGTACACAGAGTGACCCTAAAGTTTACTATATATGCCTATGCGAAATAGAGTGTTCTGAGATGCTTAAAATGAAGAAATAAGCGTTCTAAAATGCTTTAAAAATTCAAAGACATCTTTCAATGGTTAACTAACGCAAGGCGCAATATCAGACCTTAATATTGACCCATAATATTTAAATTGGACCAGGTATTATATTACAGGGTAATAGTGTACCCTACCACAGGAAATAATTATAGGTCAATTAGGGGGTACACTATGTATATTTTAAATAGTGCATTAAAACAAGGAAATACGAAGACATTTTTCAATGTTAACTAACGGCACGGTATCGGAACTTAATATTGACCTATAATTTTTAAATTGGACCACGTATTATATTACAGGGTAATAGTGTACCCTACCACAGGAAATACTTATAGGTCATTTAGGGGGTACACAGCGTGACCCTAAAATTTACTATGTATGCCTATGCGAAATAGAGTGTTCTGAGAAGCTTAAAATGAAGAAATAAGCGTTCTAAAATGCTTTAAAAATTCAAAGACATCTTTCAATGGTTAACTAACGCAAGGCGCGATATCAGACCTTAATATGGAACCATAATATTTTAATTGGACCAGGTATTATATTACAGGGTAATAGTGTACCCTACCAAAGGAAATAATTATAGGTCAATTAGGGGGTACACAGCGTGACCCTAAAGTTTACTATGTATGCCTATATGAAATAAAGTGTTCTGAGAAGCTTAAAATGAGGAAATAAGCGTTCTAAAATGCTTTAAAAATTCAAAGACATGTTTCTATGTTAACTAACGGCACGGTATCGGACCTTAATATTGACCTATAATTTTTAAATTGGACCACGTATTATATTACAGGGTAATAGTGTACCCTACCACAGGAAATAATTATAGGTCATTTAGGGGGTACACAGCGTGACCCTAAATTTTACTATGTATGCCTATGCGAAATAGAGTGTTCTGAGATGCTTAAAATGAAGAAATAAGCGTTCTAAAATGCTTTAAAAATTCAAAGACATCTTTCAATGGTTAACTAACGCAAAGCGCAATATCAGACCTTAATATTGACCCATAATATTTAAATTGGACCAAGTATTATATTACAGGGTAATAGTGTACCCTACCACAGGAAATAATTATAGGTCAATTAGGGGGTACACAGAGTGACCCTAAAGTTTACTATATATGCCTATGCGAAATAGAGTGTTCTGAGATGCTTAAAATGAAGAAATAAGCGTTCTAAAATGCTTTAAAAATTCAAAGACATCTTTCAATGGTTAACTAACGCAAGGCGCAATATCAGACCTTAATATTGACCCATAATATTTAAATTGGACCAGGTATTATATTACAGGGTAATAGTGTACCCTACCACAGGAAATAATTATAGGTCAATTAGGGGGTACACTATGTATATTTTAAATAGTGCATTAAAACAAGGAAATACGAAGACATTTTTCAATGTTAACTAACGGCACGGTATCGGAACTTAATATTGACCTATAATTTTTAAATTGGACCACGTATTATATTACAGGGTAATAGTGTACCCTACCACAGGAAATACTTATAGGTCATTTAGGGGGTACACAGCGTGACCCTAAAATTTACTATGTATGCCTATGCGAAATAGAGTGTTCTGAGAAGCTTAAAATGAAGAAATAAGCGTTCTAAAATGCTTTAAAAATTCAAAGACATCTTTCAATGGTTAACTAACGCAAGGCGCGATATCAGACCTTAATATGGAACCATAATATTTCAATTGGACCAGGTATTATATTACAGGGTAATAGTGTACCCTACAACAGGAAATAATTATAGGTCAATTAGGGGGTACACTATGTATGTTTTAAATAGTGCATTAAAACAAGAAAATACGAAGACATTTTTCTATGTTAACTAACGGCACGGTATCGGACTTTAATATTGACCTATAATTTTTAAATTGGACCACGTATTATATTACAGGGTTATAGTGTACCCTACCACAGGAAATAATTATAGGTCAATTAGGGGGTACACAGAGTGACCCTAAAGTTTACTATGTATGCCTATGCGAAATAAAGTGTTCTGAGAAGCTAAAAATGAGGAAATAAGCGTTCTAAAATGCTTTAAAAATTCAAAGACATTTTTCTATGTTAACTAACGGCACGGTATCGGACCTTAATATTGACCCATAATATTTAAATTGGACCAGGTATTATATTACAGGGTAATAGTGTACCCTACCACAGGAAATAATTATAGGTCATTTAGGGGGTACACAGCGTGACCCTAAATTTTACTATGTATGCCTATGCGAAATAGAGTGTTCTGAGATGCTTAAAATGAAGAAATAAGCGTTCTAAAATGCTTTAAAAATTCAAAGACATCTTTCAATGGTTAACTAACGCAAGGCGCAATATCAGACCTTAATATTGACCCATAATATTTAAATTGGACCAGGTATTATATTACAGGGTAATAGTGTACCCTACCACAGGAAATAATTATAGGTCAATTAGGGGGTAGACTATGTATATTTTAAATAGTGCATTAAAACAAGGAAATACGAAGACACTTTTCTATGTTAACTAACGGCACGGTATCGGACCTTAATATTGACCTATAATTTTTAAATTGGACCACGTATTATATTACAGGGTTATAGTGTACCCTACCACAGGAAATAATTATAGGTCAATTAGGGGGTACACAGAGTGACCCTAAAGTTTACTATATATGCCTATGCGAAATAGAGTGTTCTGAGATGCTTAAAATGAAGAAATAAGCGTTCTAAAATGCTTTAAAAATTCAAAAACATCTTTCAATGGTTAACTAACGCAAGGCGCAATATCAGACCTTAATATTGACCCATAATATTTAAATTGGACCAGGTATTATATTACAGGGTAATAGTGTACCCTACCACAGGAAATAATTATAGGTCAATTAGGGGGTACACTATGTATATTTTAAATAGTGCATTAAAACAAGGAAATACGAAGACACTTTTCTATGTTAACTAACGGCACGGTATCGGACCTTAATATTGACCTATAATTTTTAAACTGGACCACGTATTATATTACAGGGTTATAGTGTACCCTAAAACAGGAAATAATTATAGGTCAATTAGGGGGTACACAGAGTGACCCTAAAGTTTACTATGTATGCCTATGCGAAATAAAGTGTTCTGAGAAGCTTAAAATGAGGAAATAAGCGTTCTAAAATGCTTTAAAAATTCAAAGACATTTTTCTATGTTAACTAACGGCACGGTATCGGACCTTAATATTGACCTATAATTTTTAAATTGGACCACCTATTATATTACAGGGTAATAGTGTACCCTACCACAGGAAATAATTATAGGTCATTTAGGGGGTACACTATGTATATTTTAAATAGTGCATTAAAACAAGGAAATACGAAGACACTTTTCTATGTTAACTAACGGCACGGTATCGGACCTTAATATTGACCTATAATTTTTAAATTGTACCAAGTATTATATTACAGGGTAATAGTGTACTTTACCACAGGAAATAATTATAGGTCAATTAGGTGGTACACAGCGTGACCCTAAAATTTACTATGTATGCCTATGCGAAATAGAGTGTTCTGAGAAGCTTAAAATGAAGAAATAAGCGTTCTAAAATGCTTTAAAAATTCAAAGACATCTTTCAATGGCTAACTAACGCAAGGCGCGATATCAGACCTTAATATGGAACCATAATATTTCAATTGGACCAGGTATTATATTACAGGGTAATAGTGTACCCTACAACAGGAAATAATTATAGGTCAATTAGGGGGTACACTATGTATGTTTTAAATAGTGCATTAAAACAAGAAAATACGAAGACACTTTTCTATGTTAACTAACGGCACGGTATCGGACTTTAATATTGACCTATAATTTTTAAATTGGACCACGTATTATATTACAGGGTTATAGTGTACCCTACCACAGGAAATAATTATAGGTCAATTAGGGGGTACACAGAGTGACCCTAAAGTTTACTATGTATGCCTATGCGAAATAAAGTGTTCTGAGAAGCTAAAAATGAGGAAATAAGCGTTCTAAAATGCTTTAAAAATTCAAAGACATTTTTCTATGTTAACTAACGCATCGGTATCGGACCTTAATATTGACCTATAATTTTTAAATTGGACCACGTATTATATTACAGGGTAATAGTGTACCCTACCACAGGAAATAATGATAGGTCATTTAGGGGGTACACAGCGTGACCCTAAATTTTACTATGTATGCCTATGCGAAATAGAGTGTTCTGAGATGCTTAAAATGAAGAAATAAGCGTTCTAAAATGCTTTAAAAATTCAAAGACATCTTCCAATGGTTAACTAACGCAAGTCGCAATATCAGACCTTAATATTGACCCATAATATTTAAATTGGACCAGGTATTATATTACAGGGTAATAGTGTACCCTACCACAGGATATAATTATAGGTCAATTAGGGGGTACACTATGTATATTTTAAATAGTGCATTAAAACAAGGAAATACGAAGACACTTTTCTATGTTAACTAACGGCACGGTATCGGACCTTAATATTGACCTATAATTTTTAAATTGGACCACGTATTATATTACAGGGTAATAGTGTACCCTACCACAGGAAATAATTATAGGTCAATTAGGGGGTACACAGAGTGACCCTAAAGTTTACTATATATGCCTATGCGAAATAGAGTGTTCTGAGATGCTTAAAATGAAGAAATAAGCGTTCTAAAATGCTTTAAAAATTCAAAGACATCTTTCAATGGTTAACTAACGCAAGGCGCAATATCAGACCTTAATATTGACCCATAATATTTAAATTGGACCAGGTATTATATTACAGGGTAATAGTGTACCCTACCACAGGAAATAATTATAGGTCAATTAGGGGGTACACTATGTATATTTTAAATAGTGCATTAAAACAAGGAAATACGAAGACATTTTTCAATGTTAACTAACGGCACGGTATCGGAACTTAATATTGACCTATAATTTTTAAATTGGACCACGTATTATATTACAGGGTAATAGTGTACCCTACCACAGGAAATACTTATAGGTCATTTAGGGGGTACACAGCGTGACCCTAAATTTTACTATGTATGCCTATGCGAAATAGAGTGTTCTGAGAAGCTTAAAATGAAGAAATAAGCGTTCTAAAATGCTTTAAAAATTCAAAGACATCTTTCAATGGTTAACTAACGCAAGGCGCAATATCGGACCTTAATATTGACCTATAATTTTTAAATTGGACCACGTATTATATTACAGGGTTATAGTGTACCCTACCACAGGAAATAATTATAGGTCAATTAGGGGGTACACAGAGTGACCCTAAAGTTTACTATGTATGCCTATGCGAAATAAAGTGTTCTGAGAAGCTAAAAATGAGGAAATAAGCGTTCTAAAATGCTTTAAAAATTCAAAGACATTTTTCTATGTTAACTAACGGCACGGTATCGGACCTTAATATTGACCTATAATTTTTAAATTGGACCACGTATTATATTACAGGGTAATAGTGTACCCTACCACAGGATATAATTATAGGTCAATTAGGGGGTACACTATGTATATTTTAAATAGTGCATTAAAACAAGGAAATACGAAGACACTTTTCTATGTTAACTAACGGCACGGTATCGGACCTTAATATTGACCTATAATTTTTAAATTGGACCACGTATTATATTACAGGGTAATAGTGTACCCTACCACAGGAAATAATTATAGGTCAATTAGGGGGTACACAGAGTGACCCTAAAGTTTACTATATATGCCTATGCGAAATAGAGTGTTCTGAGATGCTTAAAATGAAGAAATAAGCGTTCTAAAATGCTTTAAAAATTCAAAGACATCTTTCAATGGTTAACTAACGCAAGGCGCAATATCAGACCTTAATATTGACCCATAATATTTAAATTGGAAAAGGTATTATATTACAGGGTAATAGTGTACCCTACCACAGGAAATAATTATAGGTCAATTAGGGGGTACACTATGTATATTTTAAATAGTGCATTAAAACAAGGAAATACGAAGACACTTTTCTATGTTAACTAACGGCACGGTATCGGACCTTAATATTGACCTATAATTTTTAAATTGGACCACGTATTATATTACAGGGTAATAGTGTACCCTACCACAGGAAATAATTATAGGTCAATTAGGGGGTACACAGAGTGACCCTAAAGTTTACTATATATGCCTATGCGAAATAGAGTGTTCTGAGATGCTTAAAATGAAGAAATAAGCGTTCTAAAATGCTTTAAAAATTCAAAGACATCTTTCAATGGTTAACTAACGCAAGGCGCAATATCAGACCTTAATATTGACCCATAATATTTAAATTGGAAAAGGTATTATATTACAGGGTAATAGTGTACCCTACCACAGGAAATAATTATAGGTCAATTAGGGGGTACACTATGTATATTTTAAATAGTGCATTAAAACAAGGAAATACGAAGACATTTTTCAATGTTAACTAACGGCACGGTATCGGAACTTAATATTGACCTATAATTTTTAAATTGGACCACGTATTATATTACAGGGTAATAGTGTACCCTACCACAGGAAATAATTATAGGTCATTTAGGGGGTACACAGCGTGACCCTAAATTTTACTATGTATGCCTATGCGAAATAGAGTGTTCTGAGAAGCTTAAAATGAAGAAATAAGCGTTCTAAAATGCTTTAAAAATTCAAAGACATCTTTCAATGGTTAACTAACGCAAGGCGCAATATCAGACCTTAATATTGACCCATAAAATTTAAATTGGACCAGGTATTATATTACAGGGTAATAGTGTACCCTACCAAAGGAAATAATTATAGGTCAATTAGGGGGTACACAGCGTGACCCTAAAGTTTACTATGTATGCCTATGCGAAATAAAGTGTTCTGAGAAGCTTAAAATGAGGAAATAAGCGTTCTAAAATGCTTTAAAAATTCAAAGACATTTTTCTATGTTAACTAACGGCACGGTATCGGACCTTAATATTGACCTATAATTTTTAAATTGGACCACGTATTATATTACAGGGTAATAGTGTACCCTACCACAGGAAATAATTATAGGTCATTTAGGGGGTACACAGCGTGACCCTAAATTTTACTATGTATGCCTATGCGAAATAGAGTGTTCTGAGATGCTTAAAAAGAAGAAATAAGCGTTCTAAAATGCTTTAAAAATTCAAAGACATCTTCCAATGGTTAACTAACGCAAGGCGCAATATCAGACCTTAATATTGACCCATAATATTTAAATTGGACCAGGTATTATATTACAGGGTAATAGTGTACCCTACCACAGGAAATAATTATAGGTCAATTAGGGGGTACACTATGTATATTTTAAATAGTGCATTAAAACAAGGAAATACGAAGACACTTTTCTATGTTAACTAACGGCACGGTATCGGACCTTAATATTGACCTATAATTTTTAAATTGGACCACGTATTATATTACAGGGTTATAGTGTACCCTACCACAGGAAATAATTATAGGTCAATTAGGGGGTACACAGAGTGACCCTAAAGTTTACTATATATGCCTATGCGAAATAGAGTGTTCTGAGATGCTTAAAATGAAGAAATAAGCGTTCTAAAATGCTTTAAAAATTCAAAGACATCTTTCAATGGTTAACTAACGCAAGGCGCAATATCAGACCTTAATATTGACCCATAATATTTAAATTGGACCAGGTATTATATTACAGGGTAATAGTGTACCCTACCACAGGAAATAATTATAGGTCAATTAGGGGGTACACTATGTATATTTTAAATAGTGCATTAAAACAAGGAAATACGAAGACATTTTTCAATGTTAACTAACGGCACGGTATCGGAACTTAATATTGACCTATAATTTTTAAATTGGACCACGTATTATATTACAGGGTAATAGTGTACCCTACCACAGGAAATACTTATAGCTCATTTAGGGGGTACACAGCGTGACCCTAAATTTTACTATGTATGCCTATGCGAAATAGAGTGTTCTGAGAAGCTTAAAATGAAGAAATAAGCGTTCTAAAATGCTTTAAAAATTCAAAGACATCTTTCAATGGTTAACTAACGCAAAGCGCAATATCGGACCTTAATATTGACCTATAATTTTTAAATTGGACCACGTATTATATTACAGGGTAATAGTGTACCCTACCACAGGAAATAATTATAGGTCAATTAGGGGGTACACAGAGTGACCCTAAAGTTTACTATGTATGCCTATGCGAAATAAAGTGTTCTGAGAAGCTAAAAATGAGGAAATAAGCGTTCTAAAATGCTTTAAAAATTCAAAGACATTTTTCTATGTTAACTAACGGCACGGTATCGGACCTTAATATTGACCTATAATTTTTAAATTGGACCACGTATTATATTACAGGGTAATAGTGTACCCTACCACAGGATATAATTATAGGTCAATTAGGGGGTACACTATGTATATTTTAAATAGTGCATTAAAACAAGGAAATACGAAGACACTTTTCTATGTTAACTAACGGCACGGTATCGGACCTTAATATTGACCTATAATTTTAAAATTGGACCACGTATTATATTACAGGGTAATAGTGTACCCTACCACAGGAAATAATTATAGGTCAATTAGGGGGTACACAGAGTGACCCTAAAGTTTACTATATATGCCTATGCGAAATAGAGTGTTCTGAGATGCTTAAAATGAAGAAATAAGCGTTCTAAAATGCTTTAAAAATTCAAAGACATCTTTCAATGGTTAACTAACGCAAGGCGCAATATCAGACCTTAATATTGACCCATAATATTTAAATTGGAAAAGGTATTATATTACAGGGTAATAGTGTACCCTACCACAGGAAATAATTATAGGTCAATTAGGGGGTACACTATGTATATTTTAAATAGTGCATTAAAACAAGGAAATACGAAGACATTTTTCAATGTTAACTAACGGCACGGTATCGGAACTTAATATTGACCTATAATTTTTAAATTGGACCACGTATTATATTACAGGGTAATAGTGTACCCTACCACAGGAAATAATTATAGGTCATTTAGGGGGTACACAGCGTGACCCTAAATTTTACTATGTATGCCTATGCGAAATAGAGTGTTCTGAGAAGCTTAAAATGAAGAAATAAGCGTTCTAAAATGCTTTAAAAATTGAAAGACATCTTTCAATGGTTAACTAACGCAAGGCGCAATATCAGACCTTAATATTGACCCATAAAATTTAAATTGGACCAGGTATTATATTACAGGGTAATAGTGAACCCTACCAAAGGAAATAATTATAGGTCAATTAGGGGGTACACAGCGTGACCCTAAAGTTTACTATGTATGCCTATGCGAAATAAAGTGTTCTGAGAAGCTTAAAATGAGGAAATAAGCGTTCTAAAATGCTTTAAAAATTCAAAGACATTTTTCTATGTTAACTAACGGCACGGTATCGGACCTTAATATTGACCTATAATTTTTAAATTGGACCACGTATTATATTACAGGGTAATAGTGTACCCTACCACAGGAAATAATTATAGGTCATTTAGGGGGTACACAGCGTGACCCTAAATTTTACTATGTATGCCTATGCGAAATAGAGTGTTCTGAGATGCTTAAAAAGAAGAAATAAGCGTTCTAAAATGCTTTAAAAATTCAAAGACATCTTCCAATGGTTAACTAACGCAAGGCGCAATATCAGACCTTAATATTGACCCATAATATTTAAATTGGACCAGGTATTATATTACAGGGTAATAGTGTACCCTACCACAGGAAATAATTATGGGTCAATTAGGGGGTACACTATGTATATTTTAAATAGTGCATTAAAACAAGGAAATACGAAGACACTTTTCTATGTTAACTAACGGCACGGTATCGGACCTTAATATTGACCTATAATTTTTAAATTGGACAACGTATTATATTACAGGGTTATAGTGTACCCTACCACAGGAAATAATTATAGGTCAATTAGGGGGTACACAGAGTGACCCTAAAGTTTACTATATATGCCTATGCGAAATAGAGTGTTCTGAGATGTTTAAAATGAAGAAATAAGCGTTCTAAAATGCTTTAAAAATTCAAAAACATCTTTCAATGGTTAACTAACGCAAGGCGCAATATCAGACCTTAATATTGACCCATAATATTTAAATTGGACCAGGTATTATATTACAGGGTAATAGTGTACCCTACCACAGGAAATAATTATAGGTCAATTAGGGGGTACACTATGTATATTTTAAATAGTGCATTAAAACAAGGAAATACGAAGACACTTTTCTATGTTAACTAACGGCACGGTATCGGACTTTAATATTGACCTATAATTTTTAAATTGGACCACGTATTATATTACAGGGTTATAGTGTACCCTACCACAGGAAATAATTATAGGTCAATTAGGGGGTACACAGAGTGATCCTAAAGTTTACTATGTATGCCTATGCGAAATAAAGTGTTCTGAGAAGCTAAAAATGAGGAAATAAGCGTTCTAAAATGCTTTAAAAATTCAAAGACATTTTTCTATGTTAACTAACGGCACGGTATCGGACCTTAATATTGACCTATAATTTTTAAATTGGACCACGTATTATATTACAGGGTAATAGTGTACCCTACCACAGGAAATAATTATAGGTCATTTAGGGGGTACACAGCGTGACCCTAAATTTTACTATGTATGCCTATGCGAAATAGAGTGTTCTGAGATGCTTAAAATGAAGAAATAAGCGTTCTAAAATGCTTTAAAAATTCAAAGACATCTTCCAATGGTTAACTAACGCAAGTCGCAATATCAGACCTTAATATTGACCCATAATATTTAAATTGGACCAGGTATTATATTACAGGGTAATAGTGTACCCTACCACAGGATATAATTATAGGTCAATTAGGGGGTACACTATGTATATTTTAAATAGTGCATTAAAACAAGGAAATACGAAGACACTTTTCTATGTTAACTAACGGCACGGTATAGGACCTTAATATTGACCTATAATTTTTAAATTGGACCACGTATTATATTACAGGGTAATAGTGTACCCTACCACAGGAAATACTTATAGGTCATTTAGGGGGTACACAGCGTGACCCTAAATTTTACTATGTATGCCTATGCGAAATAGAGTGTTCTGAGAAGCTTAAAATGAAGAAATAAGCGTTCTAAAATGCTTTAAAAATTCAAAGACATCTTTCAATGGTTAACTAAAGCAAGGCGCAATATCAGACCTTAATATTGACCCATAAAATTTAAATTGGACCAGGTATTATATTACAGGGTAATAGTGTACCCTACCAAAGGAAATAATTATAGGTCAATTAGGGGGTACACAGCGTGACCCTAAAGTTTACTATGTATGCCTATGCGAAATAAAGTGTTCTGAGAAGCTTAAAATGAGGAAATAAGCGTTCTAAAATGCTTAAAAATTCAAAAACATTTTTCTATGTTAACTAACGGCACGGTATCGGACCTTAATATTGACCTATAATTTTTAAATTGGACCACGTATTATATTACAGGGTAATAGTGTACCCTACCACAGGAAATAATTATAGGTCATTTAGGGGGTACACAGCGTGACCCTAAATTTTACTATGTATGCCTATGCGAAATAGAGTGTTCTGAGATGCTTAAAATGAAGAAATAAGCGTTCTAAAATGCTTTAAAAATTCAAAGACATCTTCCAATGGTTAACTAACGCAAGTCGCAATATCAGACCTTAATATTGACCCATAATATTTAAATTGGACCAGGTATTATATTACAGGGTAATAGTGTACCCTACCACAGGATATAATTATAGGTCAATTAGGGGGTACACTATGTATATTTTAAATAGTGCATTAAAACAAGGAAATACGAAGACACTTTTCTATGTTAACTAACGGCACGGTATAGGACCTTAATATTGACCTATAATTTTTAAATTGGACCACGTATTATATTACAGGGTAATAGTGTACCCTACCACAGGAAATACTTATAGGTCATTTAGGGGGTACACAGCGTGACCCTAAATTTTACTATGTATGCCTATGCGAAATAGAGTGTTCTGAGAAGCTTAAAATGAAGAAATAAGCGTTCTAAAATGCTTTAAAAATTCAAAAACATCTTTCAATGGTTAACTAACGCAAGGCGCAATATCAGACCTTAATATTGACCCATAATATTTAAATTGGACCAGGTATTATATTACAGGGTAATAGTGTACCCTACCACAGGAAATAATTATAGGTCAATTAGGGGGTACACTATGTATATTTTAAATAGTGCATTAAAACAAGGAAATACGAAGACACTTTTCTATGTTAACTAACGGCACGGTATCGGACCTTAATATTGACCTATAATTTTTAAACTGGACCACCTATTATATTACAGGGTAATAGTGTACCCTAAAACAGGAAATAATTATAGGTCAATTAGGGGGTACACAGAGTGACCCTAAAGTTTACTATGTATGCCTATGCGAAATAAAGTGTTCTGAGAAGCTTAAAATGAGGAAATAAGCGTTCTAAAATGCTTTAAAAATTCAAAGACATTTTTCTATGTTAACTAACGGCACGGTTTCGGACCTTAATATTGACCTATAATTTTTAAATTGGACCACCTATTATATTACAGGGTAATAGTGTACCCTACCACAGGAAATAATTATAGGTCAATTAGGGGGTACACTATGTATATTTTAAATAGTGCATTAAAACAAGGAAATACGAAGACATTTTTCAATGTTAACTAACGGCACGGTATCGGAACTTAATATTGACCTATAATTTTTAAATTGGACCACGTATTATATTACAGGGTAAAAGTGTACCCTACCACAGTAAATAATTATAGGTCATTTAGGGGGTACACAGCGTGACCCTAAAGTTTACTATGTATGCCTATGCGAAATAAAGTGTTCTGAGAAGCTAAAAATGAGGAAATAAGCGTTCTAAAATGCTTTAAAAATTCAAAGACATTTTTCTATGTTAACTAACGGCACGGTATCGGACCTTAATATTGACCTATAATTTTTAAATTGGACCACGTATTATATTACAGGGTAATAGTGTACCCTACCACAGGAAATAATTATAGGTCATTTAGGGGGTACACAGCGTGACCCTAAATTTTACTATGTATGCCTATGCGAAATAGAGTGTTCTGAGATGCTTAAAATGAAGAAATAAGCGTTCTAAAATGCTTTAAAAATTCAAAGACATCTTCCAATGGTTAACTAACGCAAGTCGCAATATCAGACCTTAATATTGACCCATAATATTTAAATTGGACCAGGTATTATATTACAGGGTAATAGTGTACCCTACCACAGGATATAATTATAGGTCAATTAGGGGGTACACTATGTATATTTTAAATAGTGCATTAAAACAAGGAAATACGAAGACACTTTTCTATGTTAACTAACGGCACGGTATAGGACCTTAATATTGACCTATAATTTTTAAATTGGACAACGTATTATATTACAGGGTAATAGTGTACCCTAATACACAGGAAATAATTATAGGTCAATTAGGGGGTACACAGAGTGACCCTAAAGTTTACTATATATGCCTATGCGAAATAGAGTGTTCTGAGATGCTTAAAATGAAGAAATAAGCGTTCTAAAATGCTTTAAAAATTCAAAGACATCTTTCAATGGTTAACTAACGCAAGGCGCAATATCAGACCTTAATATTGACCCATAATATTTAAATTGGACCAGGTATTATATTACAGGGTAATAGTGTACCCTACCACAGGAAATAATTATAGGTCAATTAGGGGGTACACTATGTATATTTTAAATAGTGTATTAAAACAAGGAAATACGAAGACATTTTTCAATGTTAACTAACGGCACGGTATCGGAACTTAATATTGACCTATAATTTTTAAATTGGACCACGTATTATATTACAGGGTAAAAGTGTACCCTACCACAGTAAATAATTATAGGTCATTTAGGGGGTACACAGCGTGACCCTAAATTTTACTATGTATGCCTATGCGAAATAGAGTGTTCTGAGAAGCTTAAAATGAAGAAATAAGCGTTCTAAAATGCTTTAAAAATTCAAAGACATCTTTCAATGGTTAACTAACGCAAGGCGCAATATCGGACCTTAATATTGACCTATAATTTTTAAATTGGACCACGTATTATATTACAGGGTTATAGTGTACCCTACCACAGGAAATAATTATAGGTCAATTAGGGGGTACACAGAGTGACCCTAAAGTTTACTATGTATGCCTATGCGAAATAAAGTGTTCTGAGAAGCTAAAAATGAGGAAATAAGCGTTCTAAAATGCTTTAAAAATTAAAAGACATTTTTCTATGTTAACTAACGGCACGGTATCGGACCTTAATATTGACCTATAATTTTTAAATTGGACCACGTATTATATTACAGGGTAATAGTGTACCCTACCACAGGAAATAATTATAGGTCATTTAGGGGGTACACAGCGTGACCCTAAATTTTACTATGTATGCCTATGCGAAATAGAGTGTTCTGAGATGCTTAAAATGAAGAAATAAGCGTTCTAAAATGCTTTAAAAATTCAAAGACATCTTCCAATGGTTAACTAACGCAAGTCGCAATATCAGACCTTAATATTGACCCATAATATTTAAATTGGACCAGGTATTATATTACAGGGTAATAGTGTACCCTACCACAGGATATAATTATAGGTCAATTAGGGGGTACACTATGTATATTTTAAATAGTGCATTAAAACAAGGAAATACGAAGACACTTTTCTATGTTAACTAACGGCACGGTATCGGACCTTAATATTGACCTATAATTTTTAAATTGGACCACGTATTATATTACAGGGTAATAGTGTTCCCTACCACAGGAAATAATTATAGGTCAATTAGGGGGTACACAGAGTGACCTAAAGTTTTCTATATATGCCTATGCGAAATAGAGTGTTCTGAGATGCTTAAAATGAAGAAATAAGCGTTCTAAAATGCTTTAAAATTCAAAGACATCTTTCAATGGTTAACTAACGCAAGGCGCAATATCAGACCTTAATATTGACCCATAATATTTACATTGGACCAGGTATTATATTACAGGGTAATAGTGTACCCTACCACAGGAAATAATTATAGGTCAATTAGGGGGTACACTATGTATATTTTAAATAGTGCATTAAAACAAGGAAATACGAAGACATTTTTCAATG
>NW_028257507.1:0-66716 GCF_982258835.1 Parasteatoda tepidariorum
ATTATTTCCTGTGTGTAGGGTACATTATTACCCTGTAATATAATACGTGGTCCAATTTAAAAATTATAGGTCAATATTAAGGTCCGATACCGTGCCGTTAGTTAGCATAGAAAAATGTCTTTGAATTTTAAAAGCATTTTAGAACGCTTATTTCCTCATTTTAAGCTTCTCAGAACACTTTATTTTCGCATAGGCATACATAGTAAACTTTAGGGTCACACTGTGTACCCCCTAATTGACCTATAATTATTTCCTGTGGTAGGGTTACACTATTACCCTGTAATATAATACGTGGTCCAATTTAAAAATTATGGGTCAATATTAAGGGTCCGATACCGTGCCGTTTAGTTAACATAGAAAAGTGTCTTCGTATTTCCTTGTTTTAATGCACAATTTAAAATATACATAGTGTACCCCCTAATTGACCTATAATTATTTCCTGTGGTAGGGTACACTATTACCCCTGTAATATAATACCTGGTCCAATTTAAATATTATGGGTCAAATATTAAGGTCTGATATTGCGCCTTGCGCTAGTTAACCATTGAAGGATGTCTTTGAATTTTTAAAGCATTTTAGAACGCTTATTTTCTTCATTTTAAGCATCTCAGAACACTCTATTTCGCATAGGCATACATAGTAAAATTTAGGGTCACACTGTGTACCCCCTAAATGACCTATAATTATTTCCTGTGGTAGGGTACATTATTACCACTGTAATATAATACGTGGTCCAATTTAAAAATTATAGGTCAATATTAAGGTCCGCTACCGTGCCGTTAGTTAACATAGAAAAATGTCTTTGAATTTTTTAAAGCATTTTAGAACGCTTATTTCCTCATTTTAAGCTTCTCAGAACACTTTATTTCGCATAGGCATACATAGTAAAATTTAGGGTCACGCTGTGTACCCCCTAAATGACCTATAATTAATTCCTGTGGTAGGGTACACTATTACCCTGTAATATAATACGTGGTCCAATGTAAAAATTATAGGTCAATATTAAGTTCCGATACCGTGCCGTTAGTTAACATTGAAAAATTGTCTTCGTATTTCCTTGTTTTAATGCACTATTTAAAATATACATAGTGTACCCCCTAATTGACACTATAATTATTTCCTGTGGTAGGGTACACTATTACCCTGTAATACAATACCTTGTTCAATTTAAATATTATGGGTCAATATTAAGGTTTGATATTGCGCCCTTGCGTTAGTTAACCATTGAAAGATGTCTTTGAATTTTTAAAGCATTTTAGAACGCTTATTTCCTTCATTTTAAGCTTCTCAGAACACTTTATTTCGCATAGGCATACATAGTAAACTTTAGGGTCACGCTGTGTACCCCCTAATTGACCTATAATTATTTCCTGTGGTAGGGTACACTATTACCCTGTAATATAATAGGTGGTCCAATTTAAAAATTATAGGTCAATATTAAGGTCCGATACCGTGCCGTTAGTTAGCATAGAAAAATGTCTTTGAATTTTAAAAGCATTTTAGAACGCTTATTTCCTCATTTTAAGCTTCTCAGAACACTTTATTTCGCATAGGCATACATAGTAAATTTTAGGGGTCACACTGTGTACCCCCTAATTGACCTATAATTATTTCCTGTGGTAGGGTACACTATTACCCTGTAATATAATACGTGGTCCAATTTAAAAATTATGGGTCAATATTAAGGTCCGATACCGTGCCGTTAGTTAACATAGAAAAGTGTCTTCGTATTTCCTTGTTTTTAATGCACAATTTAAAATATACATAGTGTACCCCCTAATTGACCTATAATTATTTCCTGTGGTAGGGTTACACTATTACCCTGTAATATAATAGGTGGTCCAATTTAAAAATTATAGGTCAATATTAAGGTCCGATACCGTGCCGTTAGTTAGCATAGAAAAATGTCTTTGAATTTTAAAAACATTTTAGAACGCTTATTTCCTCATTTTAAGCTTCTCAGAACACTTTATTTCGCATAGGCATACATAGTAAACTTTAGGGTCACACTGTGTACCCCACTAATTGACCTATAATTATTTCCTGTGGTAGGGGTACACTATTACCCTGTAATATAATACGTGGTCCAATTTAAAAATTATGGGTCAATATTAAGGTCCGATACCGTGCCGTTAGTTAACATAGAAAAGTGTCTTCGTATTTCCCTTGTTTTAATGCACAATTTAAAATATACATAGTGTACCCCCTAATTGACCTATAATTATTTCCTGTGGGTAGGGTACACTATTACCCTGTAATATAATACCTGGTCCAATTTAAATATTATGGGTCAATATTAAGGTCTGATATTGCGCCTTGCGCTAGTTAACCATTGAAAGATGTCTTTGAATTTTTAAAGCATTTTAGAACGCTTATTTCTTCATTTTAAGCTTCTCAGAACACTCTATTTCGCATAAGCATACATAGTAAAATTTAGGGTCACGCTGTGTACCCCCTAAATGACCTATAAATATCTTCCTGTGGTAGGGTTACACTATTACCCTGTAATATAATACGTGGTCCAATTTAAAAATTATAGGTCAATATTAAGGTCCGATACCGTTGCCGTTAGTTAGCATAGAAAAAATGTCTTTGAATTTTTAAAGCATTTTAGAATGCTTATTTCCTCATTTTAAGCTTCTCAGAACACTTTATTTCGCATAGGCATACATAGTAAACTTTAAGGGTCCACTCTGCGTACCCCCTAATTGACCTATAATTATTTCCTGTGGTAGGGTACACTATAACCCTGTAATATAAACGTGGTCCAATTTAAAAAATTATAGGTCAATATTAAGGTCCGATACCTCCGTGCCGTTAGTTAACATAGAAAAGTGTCTTCGTATTTCCTTGTTTTAATGCACTATTTAAAATATACATAGTGTACCCCCTAATTGACCTATAATTATTTCCTGTGGAAGGGGTACACTATTACCCTGTAATATAATACCTGGTTAAATTTAAATATTATGGGTCAATATTAAGGTCTGATATTGCGCCTTGCGTTAGTTAACCATTGAAAGATGTCTTTGAATTTTTAAAGCATTTTTAGAACGCTTATTTTCTCTTCATTTTAAGCTTCTCAGAACACTTTATTTCGCATAGGCATACATAGTAAAATTTAGGGTCACGCTGTGTACCCCCCTAAATGACCTATAATTAATTCCTGTGGTAGGGTACACTATTACCCTGTAATATAATACGTGGTCCAATGTAAAAAATTATAGGTCAATATTAAGTTCCGATACCGTGCCGTTAAGTTAACATTGAAAAATGTCTTCGTATTTCCTTGTTTTAATGCACTATTTAAAATATACATAGTGTACCCCCTAATTGACCTATAATTATTTCCTGTGGTAGGGTACACTATTACCCTGTAATACAATACCTTGTTCAATTTAAATATTATGGGTCAATATTAAGGTTTGATATTGCGCCTTGCGTTAGTTAACCATTGAAAGATGTCTTTGAATTTTTAAAGCATTTTAGAACGCTTATTTCTTCATTTTAAGCTTCTCAGAACACTTTATTTCGCATAGGCATACATATTAAACTTTAGGGTCACGCTGTGTACCCCTCCTAATTGACCTATAATTATTTCCTGTGGTTAGGGGTACACTATTACCCTGTAATATAATAGGTGGTCCAATTTAAAAATTATAGGTCAATATTAAGGTCCGATACCGTGCCGTTAGTTAGCATAGAAAAAATGTCTTTGAATTTTAAAAACATTTTAGAACGCTTATTTCCTCATTTTAAGCTTCTCAGAACACTTTATTTCGCATAGGCATACATAGTAAACTTTAGGGTCACACTGTGTACCCCCTAATTGGACCTATAATTATTTCCCTGTGGTAGGGTACACTATTACCCTGTAATATAATACGTGGTCCAATTTAAAAATTATGGGTTCAATATTAAGGTCCGATACCGTGCCGTTAATTAACATAGAAAAGTGTCTTCGTATTTCCTTGTTTTAATGCACCAATTTAAAATATACAATAGTGTACCCCCCTAATTGACCTATAATTATTTCCTGTGGTAGGGTACACTATTACCCCTGTAATATAATACCTGGTCCAATTTAAATATTATGGGTCAATATTAAGGTCTGATATTGCGCCTTGCGCTAGTTAACCATTGAAAGATGTCTTTGAATTTTTAAAGCATTTTAGAACGCTTTATTTCTTCATTTTAAGCTTCTCAGAACACTCTATTTCGCATAAGCATACATAGTAAAATTTAGGGTCACGCTGTGTACCCCCCTAAATGACCTATAAATATTTCCCTGTGGTGAGGGTACACTATTACCCTGTAATATAATACGTGGTCCAATTTAAAAATTATAGGTCAATATTAAGGTCCGATACCGTGCCGTTAGTTAGCATAGAAAAAATGTCTTTGAATTTTTAAAGTATTTCTAGAACGCTTATTTCCTCATTTTAAGCTTCTCAGAACACTTTATTTCGCATAGGCATACATAGTAAACTTTAGGGTCACTCTGCGTACCCCCTAATTGACCTATAATTATTTCCTGTGGGTAGGGTACACTATAACCCTGTAATATAATACGTTGTCCAATTTAAAAATTATAGGTCAATATTAAGGTCCGATACCGTTGCCGTTAGTTAACATAGAAAAGTGTCTTCGTATTTCCTTGTTTTAATGCACTATTTAAAATATACATAGTGTACCCCCTAATTGACCCTATAATTATTTCCTGTGGAAGGGTACACTAATACCCCTGTAATATAATACCTGGTCCAATTTAAGTGTTATGGGTCAATATTAAAGGTCTGATATTGCGCCTTGCGTTAGTTAACCATTGAAAGATGTCTTTGAATTTTTAAAGCATTTTAGAACGCTTATTTCTTCATTTTAAGCTTCTCAGAACATTCTATTTCGCATAGGCATACATAGTAAATTTTAGGGTCATGCTGTGTACCACCTAATTGACCTATAATTATTTCCTGTGGTAAGGTACACTATTACCCTGTAATATAATACGTGGTACAATTTAAAAAATTATAGGTCAATATTAAGGTCCGATACCGTGCCGTTAGTTAACATAGAAAAGTGTCTTCGTATTTCCTTGTTTTAATGCACTATTTAAAATATACATAGTGTACCCCTAAATTGACCTATAATTATTTCCTGTGGTAGGGTGCACTATTACCCTGTAATATAATACCCTGGTCCAATTTAAATATTATGGGTCAATATTAAGGTCTGATATTGCGCCTTGCGCTAGTTAACCATTGAAAGATGTCTTTGAATTTTTAAAGCATTTTAGAACGCTTAATTTCTTCATTTTTAAGCTTCTCGAGAACACTTTATTTCGCATAGGCATACATAGTAAAATTTAGGGTCACGCTGTGTACCCCCTAAATGACCTATAAATTATTTCCTGTGGTAGGGCACACTATTACCCCTGTAATATAATACGTGGTCCAATTTAAAAATTATAGGTCAATATTAAGGTCCGATACCGTGCCGTTAGTTAACATAGAAAAATGTCTTTGAATTTTTAAAGCATTTTAGAACGCTTATTTCCTCATTTTAAGCTTCTCAGAATACTTTATTTCGCATAGGCATACATAGTAAACTTTAGGGTCACTCTGTGTACCCACTAATTGACCTATAATTATTTCCTGTGGTAGAGGTACACCTATAACCCTGTAATATAATACGTGGTCCAATTTAAAAATTATAGGTCAATATTAAGGTCCGATACCGTGCCGTTAGTTAACATAGAAAAGTGTCTTCGTATTTTCTTGTTTTAATGCACCTATTTAAAACATACATAGTGTACCCCCCCTAATTGACCTATAATTATTTCCTGTTGTAGGGTACACTATTACCCTGTAATATAATACCTGGTCCAATTGAAATATTATGGTTCCATATTAAGGTCTGATATCGCGCCTTGCGTTAGTTAACCATTGAAAGATGTCTTTGAATTTTTAAAGCATTTTAGAACGCTTATTTCTTCATTTTAAGCTTCTCAGAACACTCTATTTCGCATAAGCATACATAGTAAAATTTAGGGTCACGCTGTGTACCCCCTAAATGACCTATAAATATTTCCTGTGGTAGGGTACACTATTACCCCTGTAATATAATACGTGGTCCAATTTAAAAATTATAGGTCAATATTAAGGTCCGATACCGTGCCGTTAGTTAGCATAGAAAAATGTCTTTGAATTTTTAAAGCATTTTAGAACGCTTATTTTCCTCATTTTAAGCTTCTCAGAACACTTTATTTTCGCATAGGCATACATAGTAAACTTTAGGGTCACTCTGCGTACCCCCTAATTGACCTATAATTATTTCCTGTGGTAGGGTACACTATAACCCTGTAATATAATACGTGGTCCAATTTAAAAATTATAGGTCAATATTAATTTCCGATACCGTGCCGTTAGTTAACATAGAAAAGTGTCTTCGTATTTCCCTTGTTTTTAATGCACTATTTAAAATATACATAGTGTACCCCCTAATTGACCTATAATTATTTCCTGTGGTAGGGTACACTATTACCCTGTAATACAATACCTTGTTCAATTTAAATATTATGGGTCAATATTAAGGTTTGATATTGCGCCTTGCGTTAGTTAAACCATTGAAAGATGTCTTTGAATTTTTAAAGCATTTTAGAACGCTTATTTCTTCATTTTAAGCTTCTCAGAACACTTTATTTCGCATAGGCATACATAGTAAACTTTAGGGTCACGCTGTGTACCCCCTAATTGACCTATAATTATTTCCTGTGGTAGGGTACACTATTACCCCTGTAATATAATAGGTGGTCCAATTTAAAAATTATAGGTCAATATTAAGGTCCGATACCGAGTGCCGTTAGTTAGCATAGAAAAATGTCATTGAATTTTAAAAGCATTTTAGGACGCTTATTTCCTCATTTTAAGCTTCTCAGAACACTTTATTTCGCATAGGCATACATAGTAAACTTTAGGGTCACACTGTGTACCCCCTAATTGACCTATAATTATTTCCTGTGGTAGGGGTACACTATTACCCTGTAATATAATACGTGGTCCAATTTAAAAATTATGGGTCAATATTAAGGTCCGATACCGTGCCGTTAGTTAACATAGAAAAGTTTCTTCGTATTTCCTTGTTTTATTGCACAATTTAAAATATACATAGTGTACCCCCTAATTGACCTATAATTATTTCCTGTGGTAGGGTACACTATTACCCTGTAATATAATACCTGGTCCAATTTAAATATTATGGGTCAATATTAAGGTCTGATATTGCGCCTTGCGCTAGTTAACCATTGAAAGATGTCTTTTGAATTTTTAAAGCATTTTAGAACGCTTATTTCTTCATTTTAAGCTTCTCAGAACACTCTATTTCGCATAAGCATACATAGTAAAATTTAGGGTCACGCTGTGTACCCCTAAATGACCTATAAATATTTCCTGTGGTAGGGTAACACTATTACCCTGTAATATAATACGTGGTCCCAATTTAAAAATTATAGGTCAATATTAAGGTCCGATACCGTGCCGTTAGTTAGCATAGAAAAATGTCTTTGAATTTTTAAAGCATTTTAGAACGCTTATTTCCTCATTTTAAGCTTCTCAGAACACTTTATTTTCGCATAGGCATAACATAGTAAACTTTAGGGGTCACTCTGCGTACCCCCTAATTGACCTATAATTATTTCCTGTGGTAGGGTACACTATAACCCTGTAATATAATACGTGGTCCAATTTAAAAATTATAGGTCAATATTAAGGTCCGATACCGTGCCGTTAGTTAACATAGAAAAGTGTCTTCGTATTTCCTTGTTTTAATGCACTATTTAAAATATACATAGTGTACCCCCCTAATTGACCTATAATTATTTCCTGTGGAAGGGTACACTATTACCCTGTAATATAATACCTGGTCCAATTTAAATATTATGGGTCAATATTAAGGTCTGATATTGCGCCTTGCGTTAGTTAACCATTGAAAGATGTCTTTGAATTTTTAAAGCAGATGTCTTTGAATTTTTAAAGCATTTTAGAACGCTTATTTCTTCATTTTAAGCATCTCAGAACACTCTATTTCGCATAGGCATACATAGTAAAATTTAGGGTCACGCTGTGTACCCCCTAAATGACCTATAATTATTTCCTGTGGTAGGGTACATTATTACCCTGTAATATAATACGTGGTCCAATTTAAAAATTATAGGTCAATATTAAGGTCCGATACCGTGCCGTTAGTTAGCATAGAAAAATGTCTTTGAATTTTAAAAGCATTTTAGAACGCTTATTTCCTCATTTTAAGCTTCTCAGAACACTTTATTTCGCATAGGCATACATAGTAAACTTTAGGGTCACACTGTGTACCCCCTAATTGACCTATAATTATTTCCTGTGGTAGGGTACACTATTACCCTGTAATATAATACCTGGTCCAATTTAAATATTATGGGTCAATATTAAGGTCTGATATTGCGCCTTGCGTTAGTTAACCATTGAAAGATGTCTTTGAATTTTTAAAGCATTTTAGAACGCTTATTTCTTCATTTTAAGCATCTCAGAACACTCTATTTCGCATAGGCATACATAGTAAAATTTAGGGTCACGCTGTGTACCCCCTAAATGACCTATAATTATTTCCTGTGGTAGGGTACATTATTACCCTGTAATATAATACGTGGTCCAATTTAAAAATTATAGGTCAATATTAAGGTCCGATACCGTGCCGTTAGTTAGCATAGAAAAATGTCTTTGAATTTTAAAAGCATTTTAGAACGCTTATTTCCTCATTTTAAGCTTCTCAGAACACTTTATTTCGCATAGGCATACATAGTAAACTTTAGGGTCACACTGTGTACCCCCTAATTGACCTATAATTATTTCCTGTGGTAGGGTACACTATTACCCTGTAATATAATACGTGGTCCAATTTAAAAATTATGGGTCAATATTAAGGTCCGATACCGTGCCGTTAGTTAACATAGAAAAGTGTCTTCGTATTTCCTTGTTTTAATGCACAATTTAAAATATACATAGTGTACCCCCTAATTGACCTATAATTATTTCCTGTGGTAGGGTACACTATTACCCTGTAATATAATACCTGGTCCAATTTAAATATTATGGGTCAATATTAAGGTCTGATATTGCGCCTTGCGCTAGTTAACCATTGAAGGATGTCTTTGAATTTTTAAAGCATTTTAGAACGCTTATTTCTTCATTTTAAGCATCTCAGAACACTCTATTTCGCATAGGCATACATAGTAAAATTTAGGGTCACACTGTGTACCCCCTAAATGACCTATAATTATTTCCTGTGGTAGGGTACATTATTACCCTGTAATATAATACGTGGTCCAATTTAAAAATTATAGGTCAATATTAAGGTCCGCTACCGTGCCGTTAGTTAACATAGAAAAATGTCTTTGAATTTTTAAAGCATTTTAGAACGCTTATTTCCTCATTTTAAGCTTCTCAGAACACTTTATTTCGCATAGGCATACATAGTAAAATTTAGGGTCACGCTGTGTACCCCCTAAATGACCTATAATTAATTCCTGTGGTAGGGTACACTATTACCCTGTAATATAATACGTGGTCCAATGTAAAAATTATAGGTCAATATTAAGTTCCGATACCGTGCCGTTAGTTAACATTGAAAAATGTCTTCGTATTTCCTTGTTTTAATGCACTATTTAAAATATACATAGTGTACCCCCTAATTGACCTATAATTATTTCCTGTGGTAGGGTACACTATTACCCTGTAATACAATACCTTGTTCAATTTAAATATTATGGGTCAATATTAAGGTTTGATATTGCGCCTTGCGTTAGTTAACCATTGAAAGATGTCTTTGAATTTTTAAAGCATTTTAGAACGCTTATTTCTTCATTTTAAGCTTCTCAGAACACTTTATTTCGCATAGGCATACATAGTAAACTTTAGGGTCACGCTGTGTACCCCCTAATTGACCTATAATTATTTCCTGTGGTAGGGTACACTATTACCCTGTAATATAATAGGTGGTCCAATTTAAAAATTATAGGTCAATATTAAGGTCCGATACCGTGCCGTTAGTTAGCATAGAAAAATGTCTTTGAATTTTAAAAGCATTTTAGAACGCTTATTTCCTCATTTTAAGCTTCTCAGAACACTTTATTTCGCATAGGCATACATAGTAAATTTTAGGGTCACACTGTGTACCCCCTAATTGACCTATAATTATTTCCTGTGGTAGGGTACACTATTACCCTGTAATATAATACGTGGTCCAATTTAAAAATTATGGGTCAATATTAAGGTCCGATACCGTGCCGTTAGTTAACATAGAAAAGTGTCTTCGTATTTCCTTGTTTTAATGCACAATTTAAAATATACATAGTGTACCCCCTAATTGACCTATAATTATTTCCTGTGGTAGGGTACACTATTACCCTGTAATATAATAGGTGGTCCAATTTAAAAATTATAGGTCAATATTAAGGTCCGATACCGTGCCGTTAGTTAGCATAGAAAAATGTCTTTGAATTTTAAAAACATTTTAGAACGCTTATTTCCTCATTTTAAGCTTCTCAGAACACTTTATTTCGCATAGGCATACATAGTAAACTTTAGGGTCACACTGTGTACCCCCTAATTGACCTATAATTATTTCCTGTGGTAGGGTACACTATTACCCTGTAATATAATACGTGGTCCAATTTAAAAATTATGGGTCAATATTAAGGTCCGATACCGTGCCGTTAGTTAACATAGAAAAGTGTCTTCGTATTTCCTTGTTTTAATGCACAATTTAAAATATACATAGTGTACCCCCTAATTGACCTATAATTATTTCCTGTGGTAGGGTACACTATTACCCTGTAATATAATACCTGGTCCAATTTAAATATTATGGGTCAATATTAAGGTCTGATATTGCGCCTTGCGCTAGTTAACCATTGAAAGATGTCTTTGAATTTTTAAAGCATTTTAGAACGCTTATTTCTTCATTTTAAGCTTCTCAGAACACTCTATTTCGCATAAGCATACATAGTAAAATTTAGGGTCACGCTGTGTACCCCCTAAATGACCTATAAATATTTCCTGTGGTAGGGTACACTATTACCCTGTAATATAATACGTGGTCCAAATTAAAAATTATAGGTCAATATTAAGGTCCGATACCGTGCCGTTAGTTAGCATAGAAAAATGTCTTTGAATTTTTAAAGCATTTTAGAACGCTTATTTCCTCATTTTAAGCTTCTCAGAACACTTTATTTCGCATAGGCATACATAGTAAACTTTAGGGTCACTCTGCGTACCCCCTAATTGACCTATAATTATTTCCTGTGGTAGGGTACACTATAACCCTGTAATATAAAACGTGGTCCAATTTAAAAATTATAGGTCAATATTAAGGTCCGATACCGTGCCGTTAGTTAACATAGAAAAGTGTCTTCGTATTTCCTTGTTTTAATGCACTATTTAAAATATACATAGTGTACCCCCTAATTGACCTATAATTATTTCCTGTGGAAGGGTACACTATTACCCTGTAATATAATACCTGGTTAAATTTAAATATTATGGGTCAATATTAAGGTCTGATATTGCGCCTTGCGTTAGTTAACCATTGAAAGATGTCTTTGAATTTTTAAAGCATTTTAGAACGCTTATTTCTTCATTTTAAGCTTCTCAGAACACTTTATTTCGCATAGGCATACATAGTAAAATTTAGGGTCACGCTGTGTACCCCTAAATGACCTATAATTAATTCCTGTGGTAGGGTACACTATTACCCTGTAATATAATACGTGGTCCAATGTAAAAATTATAGGTCAATATTAAGTTCCGATACCGTGCCGTTAGTTAACATTGAAAAATGTCTTCGTATTTCCTTGTTTTAATGCACTATTTAAAATATACATAGTGTACCCCCTAATTGACCTATAATTATTTCCTGTGGTAGGGTACACTATTACCCTGTAATACAATACCTTGTTCAATTTAAATATTATGGGTCAATATTAAGGTTTGATATTGCGCCTTGCGTTAGTTAACCATTGAAAGATGTCTTTGAATTTTTAAAGCATTTTAGAACGCTTATTTCTTCATTTTAAGCTTCTCAGAACACTTTATTTCGCATAGGCATACATAGTAAACTTTAGGGTCACGCTGTGTACCCCCTAATTGACCTATAATTATTTCCTGTGGTAGGGTACACTATTACCCTGTAATATAATAGGTGGTCCAATTTAAAAATTATAGGTCAATATTAAGGTCCGATACCGTGCCGTTAGTTAGCATAGAAAAATGTCTTTGAATTTTAAAAACATTTTAGAACGCTTATTTCCTCATTTTAAGCTTCTCAGAACACTTTATTTCGCATAGGCATACATAGTAAACTTTAGGGTCACACTGTGTACCCCCTAATTGACCTATAATTATTTCCTGTGGTAGGGTACACTATTACCCTGTAATATAATACGTGGTCCAATTTAAAAATTATGGGTCAATATTAAGGTCCGATACCGTGCCGTTAATTAACATAGAAAAGTGTCTTCGTATTTCCTTGTTTTAATGCACAATTTAAAATATACATAGTGTACCCCCTAATTGACCTATAATTATTTCCTGTGGTAGGGTACACTATTACCCTGTAATATAATACCTGGTCCAATTTAAATATTATGGGTCAATATTAAGGTCTGATATTGCGCCTTGCGCTAGTTAACCATTGAAAGATGTCTTTGAATTTTTAAAGCATTTTAGAACGCTTATTTCTTCATTTTAAGCTTCTCAGAACACTCTATTTCGCATAAGCATACATAGTAAAATTTAGGGTCACGCTGTGTACCCCCTAAATGACCTATAAATATTTCCTGTGGTAGGGTACACTATTACCCTGTAATATAATACGTGGTCCAATTTAAAAATTATAGGTCAATATTAAGGTCCGATACCGTGCCGTTAGTTAGCATAGAAAAATGTCTTTGAATTTTTAAAGTATTTTAGAACGCTTATTTCCTCATTTTAAGCTTCTCAGAACACTTTATTTCGCATAGGCATACATAGTAAACTTTAGGGTCACTCTGCGTACCCCCTAATTGACCTATAATTATTTCCTGTGGTAGGGTACACTATAACCCTGTAATATAATACGTTGTCCAATTTAAAAATTATAGGTCAATATTAAGGTCCGATACCGTGCCGTTAGTTAACATAGAAAAGTGTCTTCGTATTTCCTTGTTTTAATGCACTATTTAAAATATACATAGTGTACCCCCTAATTGACCTATAATTATTTCCTGTGGAAGGGTACACTAATACCCTGTAATATAATACCTGGTCCAATTTAAGTGTTATGGGTCAATATTAAGGTCTGATATTGCGCCTTGCGTTAGTTAACCATTGAAAGATGTCTTTGAATTTTTAAAGCATTTTAGAACGCTTATTTCTTCATTTTAAGCTTCTCAGAACATTCTATTTCGCATAGGCATACATAGTAAATTTTAGGGTCATGCTGTGTACCACCTAATTGACCTATAATTATTTCCTGTGGTAAGGTACACTATTACCCTGTAATATAATACGTGGTACAATTTAAAAATTATAGGTCAATATTAAGGTCCGATACCGTGCCGTTAGTTAACATAGAAAAGTGTCTTCGTATTTCCTTGTTTTAATGCACTATTTAAAATATACATAGTGTACCCCTAATTGACCTATAATTATTTCCTGTGGTAGGGTGCACTATTACCCTGTAATATAATACCTGGTCCAATTTAAATATTATGGGTCAATATTAAGGTCTGATATTGCGCCTTGCGCTAGTTAACCATTGAAAGATGTCTTTGAATTTTTAAAGCATTTTAGAACGCTTATTTCTTCATTTTAAGCTTCTCAGAACACTTTATTTCGCATAGGCATACATAGTAAAATTTAGGGTCACGCTGTGTACCCCCTAAATGACCTATAATTATTTCCTGTGGTAGGGCACACTATTACCCTGTAATATAATACGTGGTCCAATTTAAAAATTATAGGTCAATATTAAGGTCCGATACCGTGCCGTTAGTTAACATAGAAAAATGTCTTTGAATTTTTAAAGCATTTTAGAACGCTTATTTCCTCATTTTAAGCTTCTCAGAATACTTTATTTCGCATAGGCATACATAGTAAACTTTAGGGTCACTCTGTGTACCCCCTAATTGACCTATAATTATTTCCTGTGGTAGGGTACACTATAACCCTGTAATATAATACGTGGTCCAATTTAAAAATTATAGGTCAATATTAAGGTCCGATACCGTGCCGTTAGTTAACATAGAAAAGTGTCTTCGTATTTTCTTGTTTTAATGCACTATTTAAAACATACGTAGTGTACCCCCTAATTGACCTATAATTATTTCCTGTTGTAGGGTACACTATTACCCTGTAATATAATACCTGGTCCAATTGAAATATTATGGTTCCATATTAAGGTCTGATATCGCGCCTTGCGTTAGTTAACCATTGAAAGATGTCTTTGAATTTTTAAAGCATTTTAGAACGCTTATTTCTTCATTTTAAGCTTCTCAGAACACTCTATTTCGCATAAGCATACATAGTAAAATTTAGGGTCACGCTGTGTACCCCCTAAATGACCTATAAATATTTCCTGTGGTAGGGTACACTATTACCCTGTAATATAATACGTGGTCCAATTTAAAAATTATAGGTCAATATTAAGGTCCGATACCGTGCCGTTAGTTAGCATAGAAAAATGTCTTTGAATTTTTAAAGCATTTTAGAACGCTTATTTCCTCATTTTAAGCTTCTCAGAACACTTTATTTCGCATAGGCATACATAGTAAACTTTAGGGTCACTCTGCGTACCCCCTAATTGACCTATAATTATTTCCTGTGGTAGGGTACACTATAACCCTGTAATATAATACGTGGTCCAATTTAAAAATTATAGGTCAATATTAAGGTCCGATACCGTGCCGTTAGTTAACATAGAAAAGTGTCTTCGTATTTCCTTGTTTTAATGCACTATTTAAAATATACATAGTGTACCCCCTAATTGACCTATAATTATTTCCTGTGGAAGGGTACACTAATACCCTGTAATATAATACCTGGTCCAATTTAAGTGTTATGGGTCAATATTAAGGTCTGATATTGCGCCTTGCGTTAGTTAACCATTGAAAGATGTCTTTGAATTTTTAAAGCATTTTAGAACGCTTATTTCTTCATTTTAAGCTTCTCGGAACATTCTATTTCGCATAGGCATACATAGTAAATTTTAGGGTCATGCTGTGTACCACCTAATTGACCTATAATTATTTCCTGTGGTAAGGTACACTATTACCCTGTAATATAATACGTGGTACAATTTAAAAATTATAGGTCAATATTAAGGTCCGATACCGTGCCGTTAGTTAACATAGAAAAGTGTCTTCGTATTTCCTTGTTTTAATGCACTATTTAAAATATACATAGTGTACCCCTAATTGACCTATAATTATTTCCTGTGGTAGGGTGCACTATTACCCTGTAATATAATACCTGGTCCAATTTAAATATTATGGGTCAATATTAAGGTCTGATATTGCGCCTTGCGCTAGTTAACCATTGAAAGATGTCTTTGAATTTTTAAAGCATTTTAGAACGCTTATTTCTTCATTTTAAGCTTCTCAGAACACTTTATTTCGCATAGGCATACATAGTAAACTTTAGGGTCACTCTGTGTACCCCCTAATTGACCTATAATTATTTCCTGTGGTAGGGTACACTATAACCCTGTAATATAATACGTGGTCCAGTTTAAAAATTATAGGTCAATATTAAGGTCCGATACCGTGCCGTTAGTTAACATAGAAAAGTGTCTTCGTATTTCCTTGTTTTAATGCACTATTTAAAATATACATAGTGTATCCCCTAATTGACCTATAATTATTTCCTGTGGTAGGGTACACTATTACCCTGTAATATAATACCTGGTCCAATTTAAATATTATGGGTCAATATTAAGGTCTGATATTGCGCCTTGCGTTAGTTAACCATTGAAAGATGTCTTTGAATTTTTAAAGCATTTTTGAACGCTTATTTCTTCATTTTAAGCATCTCAGAACACTCTATTTCGCATAGGCATACATAGTAAAATTTAGGGTCACGCTGTGTACCCCCTAAATGACCTATAATTATTTCCTGTGGTAGGGTGCATTATTTCCCTGTAATATAATACGTGGTCCAATTTAAAAATTATAGGTCAATATTAAGGTCCGATAACGTGCCGTTAGTTAACATAGAAAAATGTCTTTTAATTTTTAAAGCATTTTAGAACGCTTATTTCCTCATTTTAAGCTTCTCAGAATACTTTATTTCGCATAGGCATACATAGTAAACTTTAGGGTCACTCTGTGTACCCCCTAATTGACCTATAATTATTTCCTGTGGTAGGGTACACTATAACCCTGTAATATAATACGTGGTCCAATTTAAAAATTATAGGTCAATATTAAGGTCCGATACCGTGCCGTTAGTTAACATAGAAAAGTGTCTTCGTATTTTCTTGTTTTAATGCACTATTTAAAACATACATAGTGTACCCCTAATTGACCTATAATTATTTCCTGTTGTAGGGTACACTATTACCCTGTAATATAATACCTGGTCCAATTGAAATATTATGGTTCCATATTAAGGTCTGATATCGCGCCTTGCGTTAGTTAACCATTGAAAGATGTCTTTGAATTTTTAAAGCATTTTAGAACGCTTATTTCTTCATTTTAAGCTTCTCAGAACACTCTATTTCGCATAGGCATACATAGTAAATTTTAGGGTCATGCTGTGTACCACCTAATTGACCTATAATTATTTCCTGTGGTAAGGTACACTATTACCCTGTAATATAATACGTGGTACAATTTAAAAATTATAGGTCAATATTAAGGTCCGATACCGTGCCGTAAGTTAACATAGAAAAGTGTCTTCGTATTTCCTTGTTTTAATGCACTATTTAAAATATACATAGTGTACCCCCTAATTGACCTATAATTATTTCCTGTGGTAGGGTGCACTATTACCCGGTAATATAATACCTGGTCCAATTTAAATATTATGGGTCAATATTAAGGTCTGATATTGCGCCTTGCGCTAGTTAACCATTGAAAGATGTCTTTGAATTTTTAAAGCATTTTAGAACGCTTATTTCTTCATTTTAAGCTTCTCAGAACACTTTATTTCGCATAGGCATACATAGTAAAATTTAGGGTCACGCTGTGTACCCCCTAAATGACCTATAATTAATTCCTGTGGTAGGGTACACTATTACCCTGTAATATAATACGTGGTCCAATGTAAAAATTATAGGTCAATATTAAGTTCCGATACCGTGCCGTTAGTTAACATTGAAAAATGTCTTCGTATTTCCTTGTTTTAATGCACTATTTAAAATATACATAGTGTACCCCCTAATTGACCTATAATTATTTCCTGTGGTAGGGTACACTATTACCCTGTAATACAATACCTTGTTCAATTTAAATATTATGGGTCAATATTAAGGTTTGATATTGCGCCTTGCGTTAGTTAACCATTGAAAGATGTCTTTGAATTTTTAAAGCATTTTAGAACGCTTATTTCTTCATTTTAAGCTTCTCAGAACACTTTATTTCGCATAGGCATACATAGTAAACTTAAGGGTCACGCTGTGTACCCCCTAATTGACCTATAATTATTTCCTGTGGTAGGGTACACTATTACCCTGTAATATAATAGGTGGTCCAATTTAAAAATTATAGGTCAATATTAAGGTCCGATACCGTGCCGTTAGTTAGCATAGAAAAATGTCTTTGAATTTTAAAAGCATTTTAGAACGCTTATTTCCTCATTTTAAGCTTCTCAGAACACTTTATTTCGCATAGGCATACATAGTAAACTTTAGGGTCACACTGTGTACCCCCTAATTGACCTATAATTATTTCCTGTGGTAGGGTACACTATTACCCTGTAATATAATACGTGGTCCAATTTAAAAATTATGGGTCAATATTAAGGTCCGATACCGTGCCGTTAGTTAACATAGAAAAGTGTCTTCGTATTTCCTTGTTTTAATGCACAATTTAAAATATACATAGTGTACCCCCTAATTGACCTATAATTATTTCCTGTGGTAGGGTACACTATTACCCTGTAATATAATACCTGGTCCAATTTAAATATTATGGGTCAATATTAAGGTCTGATATTGCGCCTTGCGCTAGTTAACCATTGAAAGATGTCTTTGAATTTTTAAAGCATTTTAGAACGCTTATTTCTTCATTTTAAGCTTCTCAGAACACTTTATTTCGCATAGGCATACATAGTAAATTTTAGGGTCATGCTGTGTACCACCTAATTGACCTATAATTATTTCCTGTGGTAAGGTACACTATTACCCTGTAATATAATACGTGGTACAATTTAAAAATTATAGGTCAATATTAAGGTCCGATACCGTGCCGTTAGTTAACATAGAAAAGTGTCTTCGTATTTCCTTGTTTTAATGCACTATTTAAAATATACATAGTGTACCCCTAATTGACCTATAATTATTTCCTGTGGTAGGGTGCACTATTACCCTGTAATATAATACCTGGTCCAATTTAAATATTATGGGTCAATATTAAGGTCTGATATTGCGCCTTGCGCTAGTTAACCATTGAAAGATGTCTTTGAATTTTTAAAGCATTTTAGAACGCTTATTTCTTCATTTTAAGCTTCTCAGAACACTTTATTTCGCATAGGCATACATAGTAAAATTTAGGGTCACGCTGTGTACCCCCTAAATGACCTATAATTATTTCCTGTGGTAGGGCACACTATTACCCTGTAATATAATACGTGGTCCAATTTAAAAATTATAGGTCAATATTAAGGTCCGATACCGTGCCGTTAGTTAACATAGAAAAATGTCTTTGAATTTTTAAAGCATTTTAGAACGCTTATTTCCTCATTTTAAGCTTCTCAGAACGCTTTATTTCGCATAGGCATACATAGTAAACTTTAGGGTCACTCTGTGTACCCCCTAATTTACCTATAATTATTTCCTGTGGTAGGGTACACTATAACCCTGTAATATAATACGTGGTCCAGTTTAAAAATTATAGGTCAATATTAAGGTCCGATACCGTGCCGTTAGTTAACATAGAAAAGTGTCTTCGTATTTCCTTGTTTTAATGCACTATTTAAAATATACATAGTGTATCCCCTAATTGACCTATAATTATTTCCTGTGGTAGGGTACACTATTACCCTGTAATATAATACCTGGTCCAATTTAAATATTATGGGTCAATATTAAGGTCTGATATTGCGCCTTGCGTTAGTTAACCATTGAAAGATGTCTTTGAATTTTTAAAGCATTTTTGAACGCTTATTTCTTCATTTTAAGCATCTCAGAACACTCTATTTCGCATAGGCATACATAGTAAAATTTAGGGTCACGCTGTGTACCCCCTAAATGACCTATAATTATTTCCTGTGGTAGGGTGCACTATTTCCCTGTAATATAATACGTGGTCCAATTTAAAAATTATAGCTCAATATTAAGGTCCGATAACGTGCCGTTAGTTAACATAGAAAAATGTCTTTGAATTTTTAAAGCATTTTAGAACGCTTATTTCCTCATTTTAAGCTTCTCAGAATACTTTATTTCGCATAGGCATACATAGTAAACTTTAGGGTCACTCTGTGTACCCCCTAATTGACCTATAATTATTTCCTGTGGTAGGGTACACTATAACCCTGTAATATAATACGTGGTCCAATTTAAAAATTATAGGTCAATATTAAGGTCCGATACCGTGCCGTTAGTTAACATAGAAAAGTGTCTTCGTATTTTCTTGTTTTAATGCACTATTTAAAACATACATAGTGTACCCCCTAATTGACCTATAATTATTTCCTGTTGTAGGGTACACTATTACCCTGTAATATAATACCTGGTCCAATTGAAATATTATGGTTCCATATTAAGGTCTGATATCGCGCCTTGCGTTAGTTAACCATTGAAAGATGTCTTTGAATTTTTAAAGCATTTTAGAACGCTTATTTCTTCATTTTAAGCTTCTCAGAACACTCTATTTCGCATAAGCATACATAGTAAAATTTAGGGTCACGCTGTGTACCCCCTAAATGACCTATAAATATTTCCTGTGGTAGGGTACACTATTACCCTGTAATATAATACGTGGTCCAATTTAAAAATTATAGGTCAATATTAAGGTCCGATACCGTGCCGTTAGTTAGCATAGAAAAATGTCTTTGAATTTTTAAAGCATTTTAGAACGCTTATTTCCTCATTTTAAGCTTCTCAGAACACTTTATTTCGCATAGGCATACATAGTAAACTTTAGGGTCACTCTGCGTACCCCCTAATTGACCTATAATTATTTCCTGTGGTAGGGTACACTATAACCCTGTAATATAATACGTGGTCCAATTTAAAAATTATAGGTCAATATTAAGGTCCGATACCGTGCCGTTAGTTAACATAGAAAAGTGTCTTCGTATTTCCTTGTTTTAATGCACTATTTAAAATATACATAGTGTACCCCCTAATTGACCTATAATTATTTCCTGTGGAAGGGTACACTAATACCCTGTAATATAATACCTGGTCCAATTTAAGTGTTATGGGTCAATATTAAGGTCTGATATTGCGCCTTGCGTTAGTTAACCATTGAAAGATGTCTTTGAATTTTTAAAGCATTTTAGAACGCTTATTTCTTCATTTTAAGCTTCTCAGAACATTCTATTTCGCATAGGCATACATAGTAAATTTTAGGGTCATGCTGTGTACCACCTAATTGACCTATAATTATTTCCTGTGGTAAGGTACACTATTACCCTGTAATATAATACCTTGTTCAATTTAAATATTATGGGTCAATATTAAGGTTTGATATTGCGCCTTGCGTTAGTTAACCATTGAAAGATGTCTTTGAATTTTTAAAGCATTTTAGAACGCTTATTTCTTCATTTTAAGCTTCTCAGAACACTTTATTTCGCATAGGCATACATAGTAAACTTAAGGGTCACGCTGTGTACCCCCTAAATGACCTATAATTATTTCCTGTGGTAGGGTGCATTATTTCCCTGTAATATAATACGTGGTCCAATTTAAAAATTATAGGTCAATATTAAGGTCCGATAACGTGCCGTTAGTTAACATAGAAAAATGTCTTTTAATTTTTAAAGCATTTTAGAACGCTTATTTCCTCATTTTAAGCTTCTCAGAATACTTTATTTCGCATAGGCATACATAGTAAACTTTAGGGTCACTCTGTGTACCCCCTAATTGACCTATAATTATTTCCTGTGGTAGGGTACACTATAACCCTGTAATATAATACGTGGTCCAATTTAAAAATTATAGGTCAATATTAAGGTCCGATACCGTGCCGTTAGTTAACATAGAAAAGTGTCTTCGTATTTTCTTGTTTTAATGCACTATTTAAAACATACATAGTGTACCCCTAATTGACCTATAATTATTTCCTGTTGTAGGGTACACTATTACCCTGTAATATAATACCTGGTCCAATTGAAATATTATGGTTCCATATTAAGGTCTGATATCGCGCCTTGCGTTAGTTAACCATTGAAAGATGTCTTTGAATTTTTAAAGCATTTTAGAACGCTTATTTCTTCATTTTAAGCTTCTCAGAACACTCTATTTCGCATAGGCATACATAGTAAATTTTAGGGTCATGCTGTGTACCACCTAATTGACCTATAATTATTTCCTGTGGTAAGGTACACTATTACCCTGTAATATAATACGTGGTACAATTTAAAAATTATAGGTCAATATTAAGGTCCGATACCGTGCCGTAAGTTAACATAGAAAAGTGTCTTCGTATTTCCTTGTTTTAATGCACTATTTAAAATATACATAGTGTACCCCCTAATTGACCTATAATTATTTCCTGTGGTAGGGTGCACTATTACCCGGTAATATAATACCTGGTCCAATTTAAATATTATGGGTCAATATTAAGGTCTGATATTGCGCCTTGCGCTAGTTAACCATTGAAAGATGTCTTTGAATTTTTAAAGCATTTTAGAACGCTTATTTCTTCATTTTAAGCTTCTCAGAACACTTTATTTCGCATAGGCATACATAGTAAAATTTAGGGTCACGCTGTGTACCCCCTAAATGACCTATAATTAATTCCTGTGGTAGGGTACACTATTACCCTGTAATATAATACGTGGTCCAATGTAAAAATTATAGGTCAATATTAAGTTCCGATACCGTGCCGTTAGTTAACATTGAAAAATGTCTTCGTATTTCCTTGTTTTAATGCACTATTTAAAATATACATAGTGTACCCCCTAATTGACCTATAATTATTTCCTGTGGTAGGGTACACTATTACCCTGTAATACAATACCTTGTTCAATTTAAATATTATGGGTCAATATTAAGGTTTGATATTGCGCCTTGCGTTAGTTAACCATTGAAAGATGTCTTTGAATTTTTAAAGCATTTTAGAACGCTTATTTCTTCATTTTAAGCTTCTCAGAACACTTTATTTCGCATAGGCATACATAGTAAACTTAAGGGTCACGCTGTGTACCCCCTAATTGACCTATAATTATTTCCTGTGGTAGGGTACACTATTACCCTGTAATATAATAGGTGGTCCAATTTAAAAATTATAGGTCAATATTAAGGTCCGATACCGTGCCGTTAGTTAGCATAGAAAAATGTCTTTGAATTTTAAAAGCATTTTAGAACGCTTATTTCCTCATTTTAAGCTTCTCAGAACACTTTATTTCGCATAGGCATACATAGTAAACTTTAGGGTCACACTGTGTACCCCCTAATTGACCTATAATTATTTCCTGTGGTAGGGTACACTATTACCCTGTAATATAATACGTGGTCCAATTTAAAAATTATGGGTCAATATTAAGGTCCGATACCGTGCCGTTAGTTAACATAGAAAAGTGTCTTCGTATTTCCTTGTTTTAATGCACAATTTAAAATATACATAGTGTACCCCCTAATTGACCTATAATTATTTCCTGTGGTAGGGTACACTATTACCCTGTAATATAATACCTGGTCCAATTTAAATATTATGGGTCAATATTAAGGTCTGATATTGCGCCTTGCGCTAGTTAACCATTGAAAGATGTCTTTGAATTTTTAAAGCATTTTAGAACGCTTATTTCTTCATTTTAAGCTTCTCAGAACACTTTATTTCGCATAGGCATACATAGTAAATTTTAGGGTCATGCTGTGTACCACCTAATTGACCTATAATTATTTCCTGTGGTAAGGTACACTATTACCCTGTAATATAATACGTGGTACAATTTAAAAATTATAGGTCAATATTAAGGTCCGATACCGTGCCGTTAGTTAACATAGAAAAGTGTCTTCGTATTTCCTTGTTTTAATGCACTATTTAAAATATACATAGTGTACCCCTAATTGACCTATAATTATTTCCTGTGGTAGGGTGCACTATTACCCTGTAATATAATACCTGGTCCAATTTAAATATTATGGGTCAATATTAAGGTCTGATATTGCGCCTTGCGCTAGTTAACCATTGAAAGATGTCTTTGAATTTTTAAAGCATTTTAGAACGCTTATTTCTTCATTTTAAGCTTCTCAGAACACTTTATTTCGCATAGGCATACATAGTAAAATTTAGGGTCACGCTGTGTACCCCCTAAATGACCTATAATTATTTCCTGTGGTAGGGCACACTATTACCCTGTAATATAATACGTGGTCCAATTTAAAAATTATAGGTCAATATTAAGGTCCGATACCGTGCCGTTAGTTAACATAGAAAAATGTCTTTGAATTTTTAAAGCATTTTAGAACGCTTATTTCCTCATTTTAAGCTTCTCAGAACGCTTTATTTCGCATAGGCATACATAGTAAACTTTAGGGTCACTCTGTGTACCCCCTAATTTACCTATAATTATTTCCTGTGGTAGGGTACACTATAACCCTGTAATATAATACGTGGTCCAGTTTAAAAATTATAGGTCAATATTAAGGTCCGATACCGTGCCGTTAGTTAACATAGAAAAGTGTCTTCGTATTTCCTTGTTTTAATGCACTATTTAAAATATACATAGTGTATCCCCTAATTGACCTATAATTATTTCCTGTGGTAGGGTACACTATTACCCTGTAATATAATACCTGGTCCAATTTAAATATTATGGGTCAATATTAAGGTCTGATATTGCGCCTTGCGTTAGTTAACCATTGAAAGATGTCTTTGAATTTTTAAAGCATTTTTGAACGCTTATTTCTTCATTTTAAGCATCTCAGAACACTCTATTTCGCATAGGCATACATAGTAAAATTTAGGGTCACGCTGTGTACCCCCTAAATGACCTATAATTATTTCCTGTGGTAGGGTGCACTATTTCCCTGTAATATAATACGTGGTCCAATTTAAAAATTATAGCTCAATATTAAGGTCCGATAACGTGCCGTTAGTTAACATAGAAAAATGTCTTTGAATTTTTAAAGCATTTTAGAACGCTTATTTCCTCATTTTAAGCTTCTCAGAATACTTTATTTCGCATAGGCATACATAGTAAACTTTAGGGTCACTCTGTGTACCCCCTAATTGACCTATAATTATTTCCTGTGGTAGGGTACACTATAACCCTGTAATATAATACGTGGTCCAATTTAAAAATTATAGGTCAATATTAAGGTCCGATACCGTGCCGTTAGTTAACATAGAAAAGTGTCTTCGTATTTTCTTGTTTTAATGCACTATTTAAAACATACATAGTGTACCCCCTAATTGACCTATAATTATTTCCTGTTGTAGGGTACACTATTACCCTGTAATATAATACCTGGTCCAATTGAAATATTATGGTTCCATATTAAGGTCTGATATCGCGCCTTGCGTTAGTTAACCATTGAAAGATGTCTTTGAATTTTTAAAGCATTTTAGAACGCTTATTTCTTCATTTTAAGCTTCTCAGAACACTCTATTTCGCATAAGCATACATAGTAAAATTTAGGGTCACGCTGTGTACCCCCTAAATGACCTATAAATATTTCCTGTGGTAGGGTACACTATTACCCTGTAATATAATACGTGGTCCAATTTAAAAATTATAGGTCAATATTAAGGTCCGATACCGTGCCGTTAGTTAGCATAGAAAAATGTCTTTGAATTTTTAAAGCATTTTAGAACGCTTATTTCCTCATTTTAAGTTTCTCAGAACACTTTATTTCGCATAGGCATACATAGTAAACTTTAGGGTCACTCTGCGTACCCCCTAATTGACCTATAATTATTTCCTGTGGTAGGGTACACTATAACCCTGTAATATAATACGTGGTCCAATTTAAAAATTATAGGTCAATATTAAGGTCCGATACCGTGCCGTTAGTTAACATAGAAAAGTGTCTTCGTATTTCCTTGTTTTAATGCACTATTTAAAATATACATAGTGTACCCCCTAATTGACCTATAATTATTTCCTGTGGAAGGGTACACTAATACCCTGTAATATAATACCTGGTCCAATTTAAGTGTTATGGGTCAATATTAAGGTCTGATATTGCGCCTTGCGTTAGTTAACCATTGAAAGATGTCTTTGAATTTTTAAAGCATTTTAGAACGCTTATTTCTTCATTTTAAGCTTCTCAGAACATTCTATTTCGCATAGGCATACATAGTAAATTTTAGGGTCATGCTGTGTACCACCTAATTGACCTATAATTATTTCCTGTGGTAAGGTACACTATTACCCTGTAATATAATACCTTGTTCAATTTAAATATTATGGGTCAATATTAAGGTTTGATATTGCGCCTTGCGTTAGTTAACCATTGAAAGATGTCTTTGAATTTTTAAAGCATTTTAGAACGCTTATTTCTTCATTTTAAGCTTCTCAGAACACTTTATTTCGCATAGGCATACATAGTAAACTTAAGGGTCACGCTGTGTACCCCCTAATTGACCTATAATTATTTCCTGTGGTAGGGCACACTATTACCCTGTAATATAATAGGTGGTCCAATTTAAAAATTATAGGTCAATATTAAGGTCCGATACCGTGCCGTTAGTTAGCATAGAAAAATGTCTTTGAATTTTAAAAGCATTTTAGAACGCTTATTTCCTCATTTTAAGCTTCTCAGAACACTTTATTTCGCATAGGCATACATAGTAAACTTTAGGGTCACACTGTGTACCCCCTAATTGACCTATAATTATTTCCTGTGGTAGGGTACACTATTACCCTGTAATATAATACGTGGTCCAATTTAAAAATTATGGGTCAATATTAAGGTCCGATACCGTGCCGTTAGTTAACATAGAAAAGTGTCTTCGTATTTCCTTGTTTTAATGCACAATTTAAAATATACATAGTGTACCCCCTAATTGACCTATAATTATTTCCTGTGGTAGGGTACACTATTACCCTGTAATATAATACCTGGTCCAATTTAAATATTATGGGTCAATATTAAGGTCTGATATTGCGCCTTGCGCTAGTTAACCATTGAAAGATGTCTTTGAATTTTTAAAGCATTTTAGAACGCTTATTTCTTCATTTTAAGCTTCTCAGAACACTTTATTTCGCATAGGCATACATAGTAAACTTAAGGGTCACGCTGTGTACCCCCTAAATGACCTATAATTATTTCCTGAGGTAGGGCACACTATTACCCTGTAATATAATACGTGGTCCAATTTAAAAATTATAGGTCAATATTAAGGTCCGATACCGTGCCGTTAGTTAACATAGAAAAATGTCTTTGAATTTTTAAAGCATTTTAGAACGCTTATTTCCTCATTTTAAGCTTCTCAGAACACTTTATTTCGCATAGGCATACATAGTAAACTTTAGGGTCACTCTGTGTACCCCCTAATTGACCTATAATTATTTCCTGTGGTAGGGTACACTATAACCCTGTAATATAATACGTGGTCCAGTTTAAAAATTATAGGTCAATATTAAGGTCCGATACCGTGCCGTTAGTTAACATTGAAAAATGTCTTCGTATTTCCTTGTTTTAATGCACTATTTAAAATATACATAGTGTACCCCCTAATTGACCTATAATTATTTCCTGTGGTAGGGTACACTATTACCCTGTAATACAATACCTTGTTCAATTTAAATATTATGGGTCAATATTAAGGTTTGATATTGCGCCTTGCGTTAGTTAACCATTGAAAGATGTCTTTGAATTTTTAAAGCATTTTAGAACGCTTATTTCTTCATTTTAAGCTTCTCAGAACACTTTAATTCGCATAGGCATACATAGTAAACTTAAGGGTCACGCTGTGTACCCCCTAATTGACCTATAATTATTTCCTGTGGTAGGGTACACTATTACCCTGTAATATAATAGGTGGTCCAATTTAAAAATTATAGGTCAATATTAAGGTCCGATACCGTGCCGTTAGTTAGCATAGAAAAATGTCTTTGAATTTTAAAAGCATTTTAGAACGCTTATTTCCTCATTTTAAGCTTCTCAGAACACTTTATTTCGCATAGGCATACATAGTAAACTTTAGGGTCACACTGTGTACCCCCTAATTGACCTATAATTATTTCCTGTGGTAGGGTACACTATTACCCTGTAATATAATACGTGGTCCAATTTAAAAATTATGGGTCAATATTAAGGTCCGATACCGTGCCGTTAGTTAACATAGAAAAGTGTCTTCGTATTTCCTTGTTTTAATGCACAATTTAAAATATACATAGTGTACCCCCTAATTGACCTATAATTATTTCCTGTGGTAGGGTACACTATTACCCTGTAATATAATACCTGGTCCAATTTAAATATTATGGGTCAATATTAAGGTCTGATATTGCGCCTTGCGCTAGTTAACCATTGAAAGATGTCTTTGAATTTTTAAAGCATTTTAGAACGCTTATTTCTTCATTTTAAGCTTCTCAGAACACTTTATTTCGCATAGGCATACATAGTAAAATTTAGGGTCACGCTGTGTACCCCCTAAATGACCTATAATTATTTCCTGTGGTAGGGCACACTATTACCCTGTAATATAATACGTGGTCCAATTTAAAAATTATAGGTCAATATTAAGGTCCGATACCGTGCCGTTAGTTAACATAGAAAAATGTCTTTGAATTTTTAAAGCATTTTAGAACGCTTATTTCCTCATTTTAAGCTTCTCAGAACACTTTATTTCACATAGGCATACATAGTAAACTTTAGGGTCACTCTGTGTACCCCCTAATTGACCTATAATTATTTCCTGTGGTAGGGTACACTATAACCCTGTAATATAATACGTGGTCCAGTTTAAAAATTATAGGTCAATATTAAGGTCCGATACCGTGCCGTTAGTTAACATAGAAAAGTGTCTTCGTATTTCCTTGTTTTAATGCACTATTTAAAATATACATAGTGTATCCCCTAATTGACCTATAATTATTTCCTGTGGTAGGGTACACTATTACCCTGTAATATAATACCTGGTCCAATTTAAATATTATGGGTCAATATTAAGGTCTGATATTGCGCCTTGCGTTAGTTAACCATTGAAAGATGTCTTTGAATTTTTAAAGCATTTTTGAACGCTTATTTCTTCATTTTAAGCATCTCAGAACACTCTATTTCGCATAGGCATACATAGTAAAATTTAGGGTCACGCTGTGTACCCCCTAAATGACCTATAATTATTTCCTGTGGTAGGGTACACTATTTCCCTGTAATATAATACGTGGTCCAATTTAAAAATTATAGGTCAATATTAAGGTCCGATACCGTGCCGTTAGTTAACATAGAAAAATGTCTTTGAATTTTTAAAGCATTTTAGAACGCTTATTTCCTCATTTTAAGCTTCTCAGAACACTTTATTTCGCATAGGCATACATAGTAAACTTTAGGGTCACTCTGTGTACCCCCTAATTGACCTATAATTATTTCCTGTGGTAGGGCACACTATAACCCTGTAATATAATACGTGGTCCAATTTAAAAATTATAGGTCAATATTAAGGTCCGATACCGTGCCGTTAGTTAACATAGAAAAGTGTCTTCGTATTTTCTTGTTTTAATGCACTATTTAAAACATACATAGTGTACCCCCTAATTGACCTATAATTATTTCCTGTTGTAGGGTACACTATTACCCTGTAATATAATACCTGGTCCAATTGAAATATTATGGTTTCATATTAAGGTCTGATATCGCGCCTTGCGTTAGTTAACCATTGAAAGATGTCTTTGAATTTTTAAAGCATTTTAGAACGCTTATTTCTTCATTTTAAGCTTCTCAGAACACTCTATTTCGCATAGGCATACATAGTAAGTTTTAGGGTCATGCTGTGTACCACCTAATTGACCTATAATTATTTCCTGTGGTAAGGTACACTATTACCCTGTAATATAATACGTGGTACAATTTAAAAATTATAGGTCAATATTAAGGTCCGATACCGTGCCGTTAGTTAACATAGAAAAGTGTCTTCGTATTTCCTTGTTTTAATGCACTATTTAAAATATACATAGTGTACCCCCTAATTGACCTATAATTATTTCCTGTGGTAGGGTGCACTATTACCCTGTAATATAATACCTGGTCCAATTTAAATATTATGGGTCAATATTAAGGTCTGATATTGCGCCTTGCGCTAGTTAACCATTGAAAGATGTCTTTGAATTTTTAAAGCATTTTAGAACCCTTTTTTCTTCATTTTAAGCTTCTCAGAACACTTTATTTCGCATAGGCATACATAGTAAAATTTAGGGTCACGCTGTGTACCCCCTAAATGACCTATAATTATTTCCTGTGGTAGGGCACACTATTACCCTGTAATATAATACGTGGTCCAATTTAAAAATTATAGGTCAATATTAAGGTCCGATACCGTGCCGTTAGTTAGCATAGAAAAATGTCTTTGAATTTTTAAAGCATTTTAGAACGCTTATTTCCTCATTTTAAGCTTCTCAGAACACTTCATTTCGCATAGGCATACATAGAAAACTTTAGGGTCACTCTGCGTACCCCTAATTGACCTATAATTATTTCCTGTGGTAGGGTACACTATAACCCTGTAATATAATACGTGGTCCAATTTAAAAATTATAGGTCAATATTAAGGTCCGATACCGTGCGTTAGTTAACATAGAAAAGTGTCTTCGTATTTCCTTGTTTTAATGCACTATTTAAAATATACATAGTGTACCCCCTAATTGACCTATAATTATTTCCTGTGGAAGGGTACACTAATACCCTGTAATATAATACCTGGTCCAATTTAAATGTTATGGGTCAATATTAAGGTCTGATATTGCGCCTTGCGTTAGTTAACCATTGAAAGATGTCTTTGAATTTTTAAAGTATTTTAGAACGCTTATTTCTTCATTTTAAGCTTCTCAGAACATTCTATTTCGCATAGGCATACATAGTAAATTTTAGGGTCATGCTGTGTACCACCTAATTGACCTATAATTATTTCCTGTGGTAAGGTACACTATTACCCTGTAATATAATACGTGGTACAATTTAAAAATTATAGGTCAATATTAAGGTCCGATACCGTGCCGTTAGTTAACATAGAAAAGTGTCTTCGTATTTCCTTGTTTTAATGCACTATTTAAAATATACATAGTGTACCCCTAATTGACCTATAATTATTTCCTGTGGTAGGGTGCACTATTACCCTGTAATATAATACCTGGTCCAATTTAAATATTATGGGTCAATATTAAGGTCTGATATTGCGCCTTACGCTAGTTAACCATTGAAAGATGTGTTTGAATTTTTAAAGCATTTTAGAACGCTTATTTCTTCATTTTAAGCTTCTCAGAACACTTTATTTCGCATAGGCATACATAGTAAAATTTAGGGTCACGCTGTGTACCCCCTAAATGACCTATAATTATTTCCTGTGGTAGGGCTCACTATTACCCTGTAATATAATACGTGGTCCAATTTAAAAATTATAGGTCAATATTAAGGTCCGATACCGTGCCGTTAGTTAACATAGAAAAATGTCTTTGAATTTTTAAAGCATTTTAGAACGCTTATTTCCTCATTTTAAGCTTCTCAGAACACTTTATTTCGCATAGGCATACATAGTAAACTTTAGGGTCACTCTGTGTACCCCCTAATTGACCTATAATTATTTCCTGTGGTAGGGTACACTATAACCCTGTAATATAATACGTGGTCCAGTTTAAAAATTATAGGTCAATATTAAGGTCCGATACCGTGCCGTTAGTTATTATAGAAAAGTGTCTTCGTATTTCCTTGTTTTAATGCACTATTTAAAATATACATAGTGTATCCCCTAATTGACCTATAATTATTTCCTGTGGTAGGGTACACTATTACCCTGTAATATAATACCTGGTCCAATTTAAATATTATGGGTCAATATTAAGGTCTGATATTGCGCCTTGCGTTAGTTAACCATTGAAAGATGTCTTTGAATTTTTAAAGCATTTTGAACGCTTATTTCTTCATTTTAAGCATCTCAGAACACTCTATTTCGCATAGGCATACATAGTAAAATTTAGGGTCACGCTGTGTACCCCCTAAATGACCTATAATTATTTCCTGTGGTAGGGTACACTATTTCCCTGTAATATAATACGTGGTCCAATTTAAAAATTATAGGTCAATATTAAGGTCCGATACCGTGCCGTTAGTTAACATAGAAAAATGTCTTTGAATTTTTAAAGCATTTTTAGAACGCTTATTTCCTCATTTTAAGCTTCTCAGAACACTTTATTTCGCATAGGCATACATAGTAAACTTTAGGGTCACTCTGTGTACCCCTAATTGACCTATAATTATTTCCTGTGGTAGGGTACACTATAACCCTGTAATATAATACGTGGTCCAATTTAAAAATTATAGGTCAATATTAAGGTCCGATACCGTGCCGTTAGTTAACATAGAAAAGTGTCTTCGTATTTTCTTGTTTTAATGCACTATTTAAAACATACATAGTGTGCCCCCTAATTGACCTATAATTATTTCCTGTTGTAGGGTACACTATTACCCTGTAATATAATACCTGGTCCAATTGAAATATTATGGTTCCATATTAAGGTCTGATATCGCGCCTTGCGTTAGTTAACCATTGAAAGATGTCTTTGAATTTTTAAAGCATTTTAGAACGCTTATTTCTTCATTTTAAGCTTCTCAGAACACTCTATTTCGCATAGGCATACATAGTAAATTTTAGGGTCATGCTGTGTACCACCTAATTGACCTATAATTATTTCCTGTGGTAAGGTACACTATTACCCTGTAATATAATACGTGGTACAATTTAAAAATTATAGGTCAATATTAAGGACCGATACCGTGCCGTTAGTTAACATAGAAAAGTGTCTTCGTATTTCCTTGTTTTAATGCACTATTTAAAATATACATAGTGTACCCCCTAATTGACCTATAATTATTTCCTGTGGTAGGGTGCACTATTACCCTGTAATATAATACCTGGTCCAATTTAAATATTATGGGTCAATATTAAGGTCTGATATTGCGCCTTGCGCTAGTTAACCATTGAAAGATGTCTTTGAATTTTTAAAGCATTTTAGAACGCTTATTTCTTCATTTTAAGCTTCTCAGAACACTTTATTCGCATAGGCATACATAGTAAAATTTAGGGTCACGCTGTGTACCCCCTAAATGACCTATAATTATTTCCTGTGGTAGGGTGCACTATTACCCTGTAATATAATACCTGGTCCAATTTAAATATTATGGGTCAATATTAAGGTCTGATATTGCGCCTTGCGCTAGTTAACCATTGAAAGATGTCTTTGAATTTTTAAAGCATTTTAGAAACCTTTTTTCTTCATTTTAAGCTTCTCAGAACACTTTATTTCGCATAGGCATACATAGTAAAATTTAGGGTCACGCTGTGTACCCCCTAAATGACCTATAATTATTTCCTGTGGTAGGGCACACTATTACCCTGTAATATAATACGTGGTCCAATTTAAAATTATAGGTCAATATTAAGGTCCGATACCGTGCCGTTAGTTAGCATAGAAAAATGTCTTTGAATTTTTAAAGCATTTTAGAACGCTTATTTCCTCATTTTAAGCTTCTCAGAACACTTCATTTCGCATAGGCATACATAGAAAACTTTAGGGTCACTCTGCGTACCCCCTAATTGACCTATAATTATTTCCTGTGGTAGGGTACACTATAACCCTGTAATATAATACGTGGTCCAATTTAAAAATTATAGGTCAATATTAAGGTCCGATACCGTGCCGTTAGTTAACATAGAAAAGTGTCTTCGTATTTTCTTGTTTTAATGCACTATTTAAAACATACATAGTGTACCCCCTAATTGACCTATAATTATTTCCTGTTGTAGGGTACACTATTACCCTGTAATATAATACCTGGTCCAATTGAAATATTATGGTTCCATATTAAGGTCTGATATCGCGCCTTGCGTTAGTTAACCATTGAAAGATGTCTTTGAATTTTTAAAGCATTTTAGAACGCTTATTTCTTCATTTTAAGCTTCTCAGAACACTCTATTTCGCATAGGCATACATAGTAAATTTTAGGGTCATGCTGTGTTCCACCTAATTGACCTATAATTATTTCCTGTGGTAAGGTACACTATTACCCTGTAATATAATACGTGGTACAATTTAGAAATTATAGATCAATATTAAGGTCCGATACCGTGCCGTTAGTTAACATAGAAAAGTGTCTTCGTATTTCCTTGTTTTAATGCACTATTTAAAATATACATAGTGTACCCCCTAATTGACCTATAATTATTTCCTGTGGTAGGGTGCACTATTACCCTGTAATATAATACCTGGGCCAATTTAAATATTATGGGTCAATATTAAGGTCTGATATTGCGCCTTGCGCTAGTTAACCATTGAAAGATGTCTTTGAATTTTTAAAGCATTTTAGAACGCTTATTTCTTCATTTTAAGCTTCTCAGAACACTTTATTTCGCATAGGCATACATAGTAAAATTTAGGGTCACGCTGTGTACCCCCTAAATGACCTATAATTATTTCCTGTGGTAGGGCACACTATTACCCTGTAATATAATACGTGGTCCAATTAAAAATTATAGGTCAATATTAAGATCCGATACCGTGCCGTTAGTTAACATAGAAAAATGTCTTTGAATTTTTAAAGCATTTTAGAACGCTTATTCCTCATTTTAAGCTTCTCAGAACACTTTATTTCGCATAGGCATACATAGTAAACTTTAGAGTCACTCTGTGTACCCCCTAATTGACCTATAATTATTTCCTGTGGTAGGGTACACTATAACCCTGTAATATAATACGTGGTCCAATTTAAAAATTATAGGTCAATATTAAGTCCGATACCGTGCGTTAGTTAACATAGAAAAGTGTCTTCGTATTTCCTTGTTTTAATGCACTATTTAAAATATACATAGTGTACCCCCTAATTGACCTATAATTATTTCCTGTGGAAGGGTACACTAATACCCTGTAATATAATACCTGGTCCAATTTAAATGTTATGGGTCAATATTAAGGTCTGATATTGCGCCTTGCGTTAGTTAACCATTGAAAGATGTCTTTGAATTTTAAAGCATTTTAGAACGCTTATTTCTTCATTTTAAGCTTCTCAGAACATTCTATTTCGCATAGGCATACATAGTAAATTTTAGGGTCATGCTGTGTACCACCTAATTGACCTATAATTATTTCCTGTGGTAAGGTACACTATTACCCTGTAATATAATACGTGGTACAATTTAAAAATTATAGGTCAATATTAAGGTCCGATACCGTGCCGTTAGTTAACATAGAAAAGTGTCTTCGTATTTCCTTGTTTTAATGCACTATTTAAAATATACATAGTGTACCCCTAATTGACCTATAATTATTTCCTGTGGTAGGGTGCACTATTACCCTGTAATATAATACCTGGTCCAATTTAAATATTATGGGTCAATATTAAGGTCTGATATTGCGCCTTACGCTAGTTAACCATTGAAAGATGTGTTTGAATTTTTAAAGCATTTTAGAACGCTTATTTCTTCATTTTAAGCTTCTCAGAACACTTTATTTCGCATAGGCATACATAGTAAAATTTAGGGTCACGCTGTGTACCCCCTAAATGACCTATAATTATTTCCTGTGGTAGGGCACACTATTACCTGTAATATAATACGTGGTCCAATTTAAAAATTATAGGTCAATATTAAGGTCCGATACCGTGCCGTTAGTTAACATAGAAAAATGTCTTGAATTTTTAAAGCATTTTAGAACGCTTATTTCCTCATTTTAAGCTTCTCAGAACACTTTATTTCGCATAGGCATACATAGTAAACTTAGGGTCACTCTGTGTACCCCCTAATTGACCTATAATTATTTCCTGTGGTAGGGTACACTATAACCCTGTAATATAATACGTGGTCCAGTTTAAAAATTATAGGTCAATATTAAGGTCCGATACCGTGCCGTTAGTTATTATAGAAAAAGTGTCTTCGTATTCCTTGTTTTAATGCACTATTTAAAATATACATAGTGTATCCCCTAATTGACCTATAATTATTTCCTGTGGTAGGGTACACTATTACCCTGTAATATAATACCTGGTCCAATTTAAATATTATGGGTCAATATTAAGGTCTGATATTGCGCCTTGCGTTAGTTAACCATTGAAAGATGTCTTTGAATTTTTAAAGCATTTTTGACGCTTATTTCTTCATTTTAAGCATCTCAGAACACTCTATTTCGCATAGGCATACATAGTAAAATTTAGGGTCACGCTGTGTACCCCCTAAATGACCTATAATTATTTCCTGTGGTAGGGTACACTATTTCCCTGTAATATAATACGTGGTCCAATTTAAAAATTATAGGTCAATATTAAGGTCCGATACCGTGCCGTTAGTTAACATAGAAAATGTCTTTGAATTTTTAAAGCATTTTAGAACGCTTATTTCCTCATTTTAAGCTTCTCAGAACACTTTATTTCGCATAGGCATACATAGTAAACTTTAGGGTCACTCTGTGTACCCCCTAATTGACCTATAATTATTTCCTGTGGTAGGGTACACTATAACCCGGTAATATAATACGTGGTCCAATTTAAAAATTATAGGTCAATATTAAGGTCCGATACCGTGCCGTTAGTTAACATAGAAAAGTGTCTTCGTATTTTCTTGTTTTAATGCACTATTTAAAACATACATAGTGTGCCCCCTAATTGACCTATAATTATTTCCTGTTGTAGGGTACACTATTACCCTGTAATATAATACCTGGTCCAATTGAAATATTATGGTTCCATATTAAGGTCTGATATCGCGCCTTGCGTTAGTTAACCATTGAAAGATGTCTTTGAATTTTTAAAGCATTTTAGAACGCTTATTTCTTCATTTTAAGCTTCTCAGAACACTCTATTTCGCATAGGCATACATAGTAAATTTTAGGGTCATGCTGTGTACCACCTAATTGACCTATAATTATTTCCTGTGGTAAGGTACACTATTACCCTGTAATATAATACGTGGTACAATTTAAAAATTATAGGTCAATATTAAGGACCGATACCGTGCCGTTAGTTAACATAGAAAAGTGTCTTCGTATTTCCTTGTTTTAATGCACTATTTAAAATATACATAGTGTACCCCCTAATTGACCTATAATTATTTCCTGTGGTAGGGTGCACTATTACCCTGTAATATAATACCTGGTCCAATTTAAATATTATGGGTCAATATTAAGGTCTGATATTGCGCCTTGCGCTAGTTAACCATTGAAAGATGTCTTTGAATTTTTAAAGCATTTTAGAACGCTTATTTCTTCATTTTAAGCTTCTCAGAACACTTTATTTCGCATAGGCATACATAGTAAAATTTAGGGTCACGCTGTGTACCCCCTAAATGACCTATAATTATTTCCTGTGGTAGGGTACATTATTACCCTGTAATATAATACGTGGTCCAATTTAAAAATTATAGGTCAATATTAAGGTCGATACCGTGCCGTTAGTTAACATAGAAAAATGTCTTTGAATTTTTAAAGCATTTTAGAACGCTTATTTCCTCATTTTAAGCTTCTCAGAACACTTTATTTCGCATAGGCATACATAGTAAAATTTAGGGTCACGCTGTGTACCCCCTAAATGACCTATAATTAATTCCTGTGGTAGGGTACACTATTACCCTGTAATATAATACGTGGTCCAATGTAAAAATTATAGGTCAATATTAAGTTCCGATACCGTGCCGTTAGTTAACATTGAAAAATGTCTTCGTATTTCCTTGTTTTAATGCACTATTTAAAATATACATAGTGTACCCCCTAATTGACCTATAATTATTTCCTGTGGTAGGGTACACTATTACCCTGTAATACAATACCTTGTTCAATTTAAATATTATGGGTCAATATTAAGGTTTGATATTGCGCCTAGCGTTAGTTAACCATTGAAAGATGTCTTTGAATTTTTAAAGCATTTTAGAACGCTTATTTCTTCATTTTAAGCTTCTCAGAACACTTTATTTCGCATAGGCATACATAGTAAACTTTAGGGTCACGCTGTGTACCCCCTAATTGACCTATAATTATTTCCTGTGGTAGGTACACTATTACCCTGTAATATAATAGGTGGTCCAATTTAAAAATTATAGGTCAATATTAAGGTCCGATACCGTGCCGTTAGTTAGCATAGAAAAATGTCTTTGAATTTTAAAAGCATTTTAGAACGCTTATTTTCCTCATTTTAAGCTTCTCAGAACACTTTATTTCGCATAGGCATACATAGTAAACTTTAGGGTCACACTGTGTACCCCCTAATTGACCTATAATTATTTCCTGTGGTAGGGTACACTATTACCCTGTAATATAATACGTGGTCCAATTTAAAAATTATGGGTCAATATTAAGGTCCGATACCGTGCCGTTAGTTAACATAGAAAAGTGTCTTCGTATTTCCTTGTTTTAATGCACAATTTAAAATATACATAGTGTACCCCCTAATTGACCTATAATTATTTCCTGTGGTAGGGTACACTATTACCCTGTAATATAATACCTGGTCCAATTTAAATATTATGGGTCAATATTAAGGTCTGATATTGCGCCTTGCGCTAGTTAACCATTGAAAGATGTCTTTGAATTTTTAAAGCATTTTAGAACGCTTATTTCTTCATTTTAAGCTTCTCAGAACACTTTATTTCGCATAGGCATACATAGTAAAATTTAGGGTCACGCTGTGTACCCCCTAAATGACCTATAATTATTTCCTGTGGTAGGGCACACTATTACCCTGTAATATAATACGTGGTCCAATTTAAAAATTATAGGTCAATATTAAGGTCCGATACCGTGCCGTTAGTTAACATAGAAAAATGTCTTTGAATTTTTAAAGCATTTTAGAACGCTTATTTCCTCATTTTAAGCTTCTCAGAACACTTTATTTCGCATAGGCATACATAGTAAACTTTAGGGTCACTCTGTGTACCCCCTAATTGACCTATAATTATTTCCTGTGGTAGGGTACACTATAACCCTGTAATATAATACGTGGTCCAATTTAAAAATTATAGGTCAATATTAAGGTCCGATACCGTGCCGTTAGTTAACATAGAAAAGTGTCTTCGTATTTTCTTGTTTTAATGCACTATTTAAAACATACATAGTGTACCCCCTAATTGACCTATAATTATTTCCTGTTGTAGGGTACACTATTACCCTGTAATATAATACCTGGTCCAATTGAAATATTATGGTTCCATATTAAGGTCTGATATCGCGCCTTGCGTTAGTTAACCATTGAAAGATGTCTTTGAATTTTTAAAGCATTTTAGAACGCTTATTTCTTCATTTTAAGCTTCTCAGAACACTCTATTTCGCATAGGCATACATAGTAAATTTTAGGGTCATGCTGTGTACCACCTAATTGACCTATAATTATTTCCTGTGGTAAGGTACACTATTACCCTGTAATATAATACGTGGTACAATTTAAAAATTATAGGTCAATATTAAGGTCCGATACCGTGCCGTTAGTTAACATAGAAAAGTGTCTTCGTATTTCCTTGTTTTAATGCACTATTTAAAATATACATAGTGTACCCCCTAATTGACCTATAATTATTTCCTGTGGTAGGGTGCACTATTACCCTGTAATATAATACCTGGGCCAATTTAAATATTATGGGTCAATATTAAGGTCTGATATTGCGCCTTGCGCTAGTTAACCATTGAAAGATGTCTTTGAATTTTTAAAGCATTTTAGAACGCTTATTTCTTCATTTTAAGCTTCTCAGAACACTTTATTTCGCATAGGCATACATAGTAAAATTTAGGGTCACGCTGTGTACCCCCTAAATGACCTATAATTATTTCCTGTGGTAGGGCACACTATTACCCTGTAATATAATACGTGGTCCAATTTAAAAATTATAGGTCAATATTAAGATCCGATACCGTGCCGTTAGTTAACATAGAAAAATGTCTTTGAATTTTTAAAGCATTTTAGAACGCTTATTTCCTCATTTTAAGCTTCTCAGAACACTTTATTTCGCATAGGCATACATAGTAAACTTAGGGTCACTCTGTGTACCCCCTAATTGACCTATAATTATTTCCTGTGGTAGGGTACACTATAACCCTGTAATATAATACGTGGTCCAATTTAAAAATTATAGGTCAATATTAAGGTCCGATACCGTGCCGTTAGTTAACATAGAAAAGTGTCTTCGTATTTCCTTGTTTTAATGCACTATTTAAAATATACATAGTGTACCCCCTAATTGACCTATAATTATTTCCTGTGGAAGGGTACACTAATACCCTGTAATATAATACCTGGTCCAATTTAAATGTTATGGGTCAATATTAAGGTCTGATATTGCGCCTTGCGTTAGTTAACCATTGAAAGATGTCTTTGAATTTTTAAAGCATTTTAGAACGCTTATTTCTTCATTTTAAGCTTCTCAGAACATTCTATTTCGCATAGGCATACATAGTAAATTTTAGGGTCATGCTGTGTACCACCTAATTGACCTATAATTATTTCCTGTGGTAAGGTACACTATTACCCTGTAATATAATACGTGGTACAATTTAAAAATTATAGGTCAATATTAAGGTCCGATACCGTGCCGTTAGTTAACATAGAAAAGTGTCTTCGTATTTCCTTGTTTTAATGCACTATTTAAAATATACATAGTGTACCCCTAATTGACCTATAATTATTTCCTGTGGTAGGGTGCACTATTACCCTGTAATATAATACCTGGTCCAATTTAAATATTATGGGTCAATATTAAGGTCTGATATTGCGCCTTGCGCTAGTTAACCATTGAAAGATGTCTTTGAATTTTTAAAGCATTTTAGAACGCTTATTTCTTCATTTTAAGCTTCTCAGAACACTTTATTTCGCATAGGCATACATAGTAAAATTTAGGGTCACGCTGTGTACCCCCTAAATGACCTATAATTATTTCCTGTGGTAGGGCACACTATTACCCTGTAATATAATACGTGGTCCAATTTAAAAATTATAGGTCAATATTAAGGTCCGATACCGTGCCGTTAGTTAACATAGAAAAATGTCTTTGAATTTTTAAAGCATTTTAGAACGCTTATTTCCTCATTTTAAGCTTCTCAGAACACTTTATTTCGCATAGGCATACATAGTAAACTTTAGGGTCACTCTGTGTACCCCCTAATTGACCTATAATTATTTCCTGTGGTAGGGTACACTATAACCCTGTAATATAATACGTGGTCCAGTTTAAAAATTATAGGTCAATATTAAGGTCCGATACCGTGCCGTTAGTTAACATAGAAAAGTGTCTTCGTATTTCCTTGTTTTAATGCACTATTTAAAATATACATAGTGTATCCCCTAATTGACCTATAATTATTTCCTGTGGTAGGGTACACTATTACCCTGTAATATAATACCTGGTCCAATTTAAATATTATGGGTCAATATTAAGGTCTGATATTGCGCCTTGCGTTAGTTAACCATTGAAAGATGTCTTTGAATTTTTAAAGCATTTTGAACGCTTAATTTCTTCATTTTAAGCATCTCAGAACACTCTATTTCGCATAGGCATACATAGTAAAATTTAGGGTCACGCTGTGTACCCCCTTAAATGACCTATAATTATTTCCTGGGGTAGGGTACACTATTTCCCTGTAATATAATACGTGGTCCAATTTAAAAATTATAGGTCAATATTAAGGTCGATACCGTGCCGTTAGTTAACATAGAAAAATGTCTTTGAATTTTTAAAGCATTTTAGAACGCTTATTTCCTCATTTTAAGCTTCTCAGAACACTTTATTTCGCATAGGCATACATAGTAAACTTTAGGGTCACTCTGTGTACCCCCTAATTGACCTATAATTATTCCTGTGGTAGGGTACACTATAACCCTGTAATATAATACGTGGTCCAATTTAAAAATTATAGGTCAATATTAAGGTCCGATACCGTGCCGTTAGTTAACATAGAAAAGTGTCTTCAGTATTTCTTGTTTTAATGCACTATTTAAAACATACATAGTGTACCCCCTAATTGACCTATAATTATTTCCTGTTGTAGGGTACACTATTACCCTGTAATATAATACCTGGTCCAATTGAAATATTATGGTTCCATATTAAGGTCTGATATCGCGCCTTGCGCTAGTTAACCATTGAAAGATGTCTTTGAATTTTTAAAGCATTTTAGAACGCTTATTTCTTCATTTTAAGCTTCTCAGAACACTTTATTTCGCATAGGCATACATAGTAAAATTTAGGGTCTCGCTGTGTATCCCTAAATGACCTATAATTATTTCCTGTGGTAGGGTACATTATTACCCTGTAATATAATACGTGGTCCAATTTAAAAATTATAGGTCAATATTAAGGTCCGATACCGTGCCGTTAGTTAACATAGAAAAATGTCTTTGAATTTTTAAAGCATTTTAGAACGCTTATTTCCTCATTTTAAGCTTCTCAGAACACTTTATTTCGCATAGGCATACATAGTAAAATTTAGGGTCACGCTGTGTACCCCCTAAATGACCTATAATTAATTCCTGTGGTAGGGTACACCATTACCCTGTAATATAATACGTGGTCCAATGTAAAAATTATAGGTCAATATTAAGTTCCGATACCGTGTCGTTAGTTAACATTGAAAAATGTCTTCGTATTTCCTTGTTTTAATGCACTATTTAAAATATACATAGTGTACCCCCTAATTGACCTATAATTATTTCCTGTGGTAGGGTACACTATTACCCTGTAATACAATACCTTGTTCAATTTAAATATTATGGGTCAATATTAAGGTTTGATATTGCGCCATGCGTTAGTTAACCATTGAAAGATGTCTTTGAATTTTTAAAGCATTTTAGAACGCTTATTTCTTCATTTTAAGCTTCTCAGAACACTTTATTTCGCATAGGCATACATAGTAATCTTTAGGGTCACGCTGTGTACCCCCTAATTGACCTATAATTATTTCCTGTGGTAGGGTACACTATTACCCTGTAATATAATAGGTGGTCCAATTTAAAAATTATAGGTCAATATTAAGGTCCGATACCGTGCGTTAGTTAGCATAGAAAAATGGTCTTTGAATTTTAAAAGCATTTTAGAACGCTTATTTCCTCATTTTAAGCTTCTCAGAACACTTTATTTCGCATAGGCATACATAGTAAACTTTAGGGTCACACTGTGTACCCCCTAATTGACCTATAATTATTTCCTGTGGTAGGGTACACTATTACCCTGTAATATAATACGTGGTCCAATTTAAAAATTATGGGTCAATATTAAGGTCCGATACCGTGCCGTTAGTTAACATAGAAAAGTGTCTTCGTATTTCCTTGTTTTAATGCACAATTTAAAATATACATAGTGTACCCCCTAATTGACCTATAATTATTTCCTGTGGTAGGGTACACTATTACCCTGTAATATAATACCTGGTCCAATTTAAATATTATGGGTCAATATTAAGGTCTGATATTGCGCCTTGCGCTTGTTAACCATTGAAAGATGTCTTTGAATTTTTAAAGCATTTTAGACCGCTTATTTCTTCATTTTAAGCTTCTCAGAAACACTCTATTTCGCATAAGCATACAGAGTAAAATTTAGGGTCACGCTGTGTACCCCCTAAATGACCTATAAATATTTCCTGTGGTAGGGTACACTATTACCCTGTAATATAATACGTGGTCCAATTTAAAAATTATAGGTCAATATTAAGGTCCGATACCGTGCCGTTAGTTAGCATAGAAAAATGTCTTTGAATTTTTAAAGCATTTTAGAACGCTTATTTCCTCATTTTAAGCTTCTCAGAACACTTTATTTCGCATAGGCATACATAGTAAACTTTAGGGTCACTCTGCGTACCCCCTAATTGACCTATAATTATTTCCTGTGGTAGGGTACACTATAACCCTGTAATATAATACGTGGTCCAATTTAAAAATTATAGGTCAATATTAAGGTCCGATACCGTGCCGTTAGTTAACATAGAAAAGTGTCTTCGTATTGTATTTCCTTGTTTTAATGCACTATTTAAAATATACATAGTGTACCCCCTAATTGACCTATAATTATTTCCTGTGGTAGGGTACACTATTACCCTGTAATAGAATACCTTGTTCAATTTAAAAATTATAGGTCAATATTAAGGTCCGATACCGTGCCGTTAGTTAGCATAGAAAAATGTCTTTGAATTTTTAAAGCATTTTAGAACGCTTATTTCCTCATTTTAAGCTTCTCAGAACACTCTATTTCGCATAGGCATACATAGTAAATTTTAGGGTCATGCTGTGTACCACCTAATTGACCTATAATTATTTCCTGTGGTAAGGTACACTATTACCCTGTAATATAATACGTGGTACAATTTAAAAATTATAGGTCAATATTAAGGTCCGATACCGTGGCGTTAGTTAACATAGAAAAGTGTCTTCGTATTTCCTTGTTTTAATGCACTATTTAAAATATACATAGTGTACCCCCTAATTGACCTATAATTATTTCCTGTGGTAGGGTGCACTATTACCCTGTAATATAATACCTGGTCCAATTTAAATATTATGGGTCAATATTAAGGTCTGATATTGCGCCTTGCGCTAGTTAACCATTGAAAGATGTCTTTGAATTTTTAAAGCATTTTAGAACGCTTATTTCTTCATTTTAAGCTTCTCAGAACACTTTATTTCGCATAGGCATACATAGTAAAATTTAGGGTCACGCTGTGTACCCCCTAAATGACCTATAATTATTTCCTGTGGTAGGGCACACTATTACCATGTAATATAATACGTGGTCCAATTTAAAAATTATAGGTCAATATTAAGGTCCGATACCGTGCCGTTAGTTAACATAGAAAAATGTCTTTGAATTTTTAAAGCATTTTAGAACGCTTATTTCCTCATTTTAAGCTTCTCAGAACACTTTATTTCGCATAGGCATACATAGTAAACTTTAGGGTCACTCTGTGTACCCCCTAATTGACCTATAATTATTTCCTGTGGTAGGGTACACTATAACCCTGTAATATAATACGTGGTCCAGTTTAAAAATTATAGGTCAATATTAAGGTCCGATACCGTGCCGTTAGTTAACATAGAAAAGTGCCTTCGTATTTCCTTGTTTTAATGCACTATTTAAAATATACATAGTGTACCCCCTAATTGACCTATAATTATTTCCTGTGGTAGGGTACACTATTACCCTGTAATATAATACCTGGTCCAATTTAAATATTATGGGTCAATATTAAAGTCTGATATTGCGCCTTGCGTTAGTTAACCATTGAAAGATGTCTTTGAATTTTTAAAGCATTTTAGAACGTTTATTTCTTCATTTTAAGCATCTCAGAACACTCTATTTCGCATAGGCATATATAGTAAACTTTAGGGTCACTCTGTGTACCCCCTAATTGACCTATAATTATTTCCTGTGGTAGGGTACACTATAACCCTGTAATATAATACGTGGTCAAATTTAAAAATTATAGGTAAATATTAAGGTCCGATACCGTGCCGTTAGTTAACATAGAAAAGTGTCTTCGTATTTCCTTGTTTTAATGCACTATTTAAAATATACATAGTGTACCCCCTAATTGACCTATAATTATTTCCTGTGGTAGGGTACACTATTACCCTGTAATATAATACCTGGTCCAATTTAAATATTATGGGTCAATATTAAGGTCTGATATTGCGCCTAGCGTTAGTTAACCATTGAAAGATGTCTTTGAATTTTTAAAGCATTTTAGAACGCTTATTTCTTCATTTTAAGCTTCTCAGAACACTTTATTTCGCATAGGCATACATAGTAAACTTTAGGGTCACACTGTGTACCCCCTAATTGACCTAAAATTATTTCCTGTGGTAGGGTACATTATTATCATGTAATATAATACGTGGTCCAATTTAAAAATTATAGGTCAATATTAAGGTCCGATACCGGGCCGTTAGTTAACATAGAAAAGTGTCTTCGTATTTCCTTGTTTTAATGCACTATTTAAAATATACATAGTGTACCCCCTAATTGACCTATAATTATTTCCTGTGGTAGGGTACACTATTACCCTGTAATACAATACCTTGTTCAATTTAAAAATTATAGGTCAATATTAAGGTCCGATACCGTGCCGTTAGTTAGCATAGAAAAATGTCTTTGAATTTTTAAAGCATTTTAGAACGCTTATTTCCTCATTTTAAGCTTCTCAGAACACTTTATTTCGCATAGGCATACATAGTAAACTTTAGGGTCACGCTGTGTACCCCCTAAATGACCTATAATTATTTCCTGTGGTAAGGTACACTATTACCCTGTAATATAATACGTGGTACAATTTAAAAATTATAGGTCAATATTAAGGTCCGATACCGTGCCGTTAGTTAACATAGAAAAGTGTCTTCGTAATTCCTTGTTTTAATGCACTATTTAAAATATACATAGTGTACCCCCTAATTGACCTATAATTATTTCCTGTGGTAGGGTGCACTATTACCCTGTAATATAATACCTGGTCCAATTTAAATGTTATGGGTCAATATTAAGGTCTGATATTGCGCCTTGCGCTAGTTAACCATTGAAAGATGTCTTTGAATTTTTAAAGCATTTTAGAACGCTTATTTCTTCATTTTAAGCTTCTCAGAACACTTTATTTCGCATAGGCATACATAGTAAAATTTAGGGTCACGCTGTGTACCCCCTAATTGACCTATAATTATTTCCTGTGATAGGGTACACTATAACCCTGTAATACAATACGTGGTCCAATTTACAAATTATAGGTCAATATTAAGGTCCGATACCGTGCCGTTAGTTAACATAGAAAAATGTCTTTGAATTTTTAAAGCATTTTAGAACGCTTATTCCCTCATTTTAAGCTTCTCAGAACACTTTATTTCGCATAGGCATACATAGTAAACTTTAGGGTCACTCTGTGTACCCCCTAATTGACCTATAATTATTTCCTGTGGTAGGGTACACTATAACCCTGTAATATAATACGTGGTCCAGTTTAAAAATTATAGGTCAATATTAAGGTCCGATACCGTGCCGTTAGTTAACATAGAAAAGTGTCTTCGTATTTCCTTGTTTTAATGCACTATTTAAAATATACATAGTGTACCCCCTAATTGACCTATAATTATTTCCTGTGGTAGGGTACACTATTACCCTGTAATATAATACCTGGTCCAATTTAAATATTATGGGTCAATATTAAGGTCTGATATTGCGCCTTGCGTTAGTTAACCATTGAAAGATGTCTTTGAATTTTTAAAGCATTTTAGAACGCTTATTTCTTCATTTTAAGCATCTCAGATTACTCTATTTCGCATAGGCATATATAGTAAACTTTAGGGTCACTCTGTGTACCCCCTAATTGACCTATAATTATTTCCTGTGGTAGGGTACACTATAACCCTGTAATATAATACGTGGTCAAATTTAAAAATTATAGGTCAATATTAAGGTCCGATACCGTGCCGTTAGTTAACATAGAAAAGTGTCTTCGTATTTCCTTGTTTTAATGCACTATTTAAAATATACATAGTGTACCCCCTAATTGACCTATAATTATTTCCTGTGGTAGGGTACACTATTACCCTGTAATATAATACCTGGTCCAATTTAAATATTATGGATCAATATTAAGGTCTGATATTGCGCCTAGCGTTAGTTAACCATTGAAAGATGTCTTTGAATTTTTAAAGCATTTTAGAACGCTTATTTCTTCATTTTAAGCTTCTCAGAACACTTTATTTCGCATAGGCATACATAGTAAACTTTAGGGTCACACTGTGTACCCCCTAATTGACCTAAAATTATTTCCTGTGGTATGGTACATTATTATCATGTAATATAATACGTGGTCCAATTTAAAAATTATAGGTCAATATTAAGGTCCGATACCGGGCCGTTAGTTAACATAGAAAAGTGTCTTCGTATTTCCTTGTTTTAATGCACTATTTAAAATATACATAGTGTACCCCCTAATTGACCTATAATTATTTCCTGTGGTAGGGTACACTATTACCCTGTAATACAATACCTTGTTCAATTTAAATATTATGGGTCAATATTAAGGTTTGATATTGCGCCTTGCGTTAGTTAACCATTGAAAGATGTCTTTGAATTTTTAAAGCATTTTAGAACGCTTATTTCTTCATTTTAAGCTTCTCAGAACACTTTATTTCGAATAGGCATACATAGTAAACTTTAGGGTCACGCTGTGTACTCCCTAATTGACCTATAATTATTTCCTGTGGTAGGGTACACTATTACCCTGTAATATAATAGGTGGTCCAATTTAAAAATTATAGGTCAATATTAAGGTCCGATACCGTGCCGTTAGTTAGCATAGAAAAATGTCTTTGAATTTTTAAAGCATTTTAGAACGCTTATTTCCTCATTTTAAGCTTCTCAGAACACTTTATTTCGCATACGCATACATAGTAAACTTTAGGGTCACTCTGCGTACCCCCTAATTGACCTATAATTATTTCCTGTGATAGGGTACACTATAACCCTGTAATATAATACGTGGTCCAATTTACAAATTATAGGTCAATATTAAGGTCCGATACCGTGCCGTTAGTTAACATAGAAAAGTGTCTTCGTATTTCCTTGTTTTAATGCACTATTTAAAATATACATAGTGTACCCCCTAATTGACCTATAATTATTTCCTGTGGTAGGGTACACTATTACCCTGTAATACAATACCTTGTTCAATTTAAATATTATGGGTCAATATTAAGGTTTGATATTGAGGCCTTGCGTTAGTTAACCATTGAAAGATGTCTTTGAATTTTTAAAGCATTTTAGAACGCTTATTTCTTCATTTTAAGCTTCTCAGAACACTTTATTTCGCATAGGCATACATAGTAAACTTTAGGGTCACGCTGTGTACCCCCTAATTGACCTATAATTATTTCCTGTGGTAGGGTACACTATTACCCTGTAATATAATAGGTGGTCCAATTTAAAAATTATAGGTCAATATTAAGGTCCGATACCGTGCCGTTAGTTAGCATAGAAAAATGTCTTTGAATTTTTAAAGCATTTTAGAACGCTTATTTCCTCATTTTAAGCTTCTCAGAACACTTTATTTCGCATAGGCATACATAGTAAACTTTAGGGTCACTCTGTGTACCCCCTAATTGACCTATAATTATTTCCTGTGGTAGGGTACACTATAACCCTGTAATATAATACGTGGTCCAATTTAAAAATTATAGGTCAATATTAAGGTCCGATACCGTGCCGTTAGTTAACATAGAAAAGTGTCTTCGTATTTCCTTGTTTTAATGCACTATTTAAAATATACATAGTGTACCCCCTAATTGACCTATAATTATTTCCTGTGGTAGGGTGCACTATTACCCTGTAATATAATACCTGGTCCAATTTAAATATTATGGGTCAATATTAAGGTCTGATATTGCGCCTTGCGCTAGTTAACCATTGAAAGATGTCTTTGAATTTTTAAAGCATTTTAGAACGCTTATTTCTTCATTTTAGGCTTCTCAGAACACTTTATTTCGCATAGGCATACATAGTAAAATTTAGGGTCACGCTGTGTACCCCCTAATTGACCTATAATTATTTCCTGTGATAGGGTACACTATAACCCTGTAATATAATACGTGGTCCAATTTACAAATTATAGGTCAATATTAAGGTCCGATACCGTGCCGTTAGTTAACATAGAAAAGTGTCTTCGTATTTCCTTGTTTTAATGCACTATTTAAAATATACATAGTGTACCCCCTAATTGACCTATAATTATTTCCTGTGGTAGGGTACACTATTACCCTGTAATACAATACCTTGTTCAATTTAAATATTATGGGTCAATATTAAGGTTTGATATTGCGCCTTGCGTTAGTTAACCATTGAAATATGTCTTTGAATTTTTAAAGCATTTTAGAACGCTTATTTCTTCATTTTAAGCTTCTCAGAACACTTTATTTCGCATAGGCATACATAGTAAACTTTAGGGTCACGCTGTGAACCCCCTAATTGACCTATAATTATTTCCTGTTTTAGGGTACACTATTACCCTGTAATATAATAGGTGGTCCAATTTAAAAATTATAGGTCAATATTATGGTCCGATACCGTGCCGTTAGTTAGCATAGAAAAATGTCTTTGAATTTTTAAAGCATTTTAGAACGCTTATTTCCTCATTTTAAGCTTCTCAGAACACTTTATTTCGCATAGGCATACATAGTAAACTTTAGGGTCACTCTGCGTACCCCCTAATTGACCTATAAATATTTCCTGTGGTAGGGTACACTATAACCCTGTAATATAATACGTGGTCCAATTTACAAATTATAGGTCAATATTAAGGTCCGATACCGTGCCGTTAGTTAACATAGAAAAGTGTCTTCGTATTTCCTTGTTTTAATGCACTATTTAAAATATACATAGTGTACCCCCTAATTGACCTATAATTATTTCCTGTGGTAGGGTACACTATTACCCTGTAATATAATACCTGGTCCAATTTAAATATTATGGGTCAATATTAAGGTCTGATATTGCGCCTTGCGTTAGTTAACCATTGAAAGATGTCTTTGAATTTTTAAAGCATTTTTGAACGCTTATTTCTTCATTTTAAGCATCTCAGAACACTCTATTTCGCATAGGCATACATAGTAAAATTTAGGGTCATGCTGTGTACCACCTAAATGACCTATAATTATTTCCTGTGGTAAGGTACACTATTACCCTGTAATATAATACGTGGTACAATTTAAAAATTATAGGTCAATATTAAGGTCCGATACCGTGCCGTTAGTTAACATAGAAAAGTGTCTTCGTATTTCCTTGTTTTAATGCACTATTTAAAATATACATAGTGTACCCCCTAATTGACCTATAATTATTTCCTGTGGTAAGGTGCACTATTACCCTGTAATATAATACCTGGTCCAATTTAAATATTATGGTTCCATATTAAGGTCTGATATCGCGCCTTGCGTTAGTTAACCATTGAAAGATGTCTTTGAATTTTTAAAGCATTTTAGAACGCTTATTTCTTCATTTTAAGCTTCTCAGAACACTCTATTTCGCATAGGCATACATAGTAAACTTTAGGGTCACTCTGTGTACCCCCTAATTGACCTATAATTATTTCCTGTGGTAGGGTACACTATAACCCTGTAATATAATACGTGGTCAAATTTAAAAATTATAGGTCAATATTAAGGTCCGATACCGTGCCGTTAGTTAACATAGAAAAGTGTCTTCGTATTTCCTTGTTTTAATGCACTATTTAAAATATACATAGTGTACCCCCTAATTGACCTATAATTATTTCCTGTGGTAGGGTACACTATTACCCTGTAATATAATACCTGGTCCAATTTAAATATTATGGGTCAATATTAAGGTCTGATATTGCGCCTAGCGTTAGTTAACCATTGAAAGATGTCTTTGAATTTTTAAAGCATTTTAGAACGCTTATTTCTTCATTTTAAGCTTCTCAGAACACTTTATTTCGCATAGGCATACATAGTAAACTTTAGGGTCACACTGTGTACAGCCTAATTGACCTAAAATTATTTCCTGTGGTAGGGTACATTATTATCATGTAATATAATACGTGGTCCAATTTAAAAATTATAGGTCAATATTAAGGTCCGATACCGGGCCGTTAGTTAACATAGAAAAGTGTCTTCGTATTTCCTTGTTTTAATGCACTATTTAAAATATACATAGTGTATCCCCTAATTGACCTATAATTATTTCCTGTGGTAGGGTACACTATTACCCCGTAATATAATACCTGGTCCAATTCAAATATTATGGGTCAATATTAAGGTCTGATATTGCGCCTTGCGTTAGTTAACCATTGAAAGATGTCTTTGAATTTTTAAAGCATTTTAGAACGCTAATTTCTTCATTTTAAGCTTCTCAGAACACTCTATTTCGCATAGGCATACATAGTAAACTTTAGGGTCACGCTGTGTACCCTCTAATTGACCTATAATTATTTCCTGTGGTAGGGTACACTATTACCCTATAATATAATACGTGGTCCAATTTAAAAATTATAGGTCAATATTAAGGTCCGATACCGTGCCGTTAGTTAACATAGAAAAGTGTCTTCGTATTTCCTTGTTTTAATGCACTATTTAAAATATACATAGTGTACCCCCTAATTGACCTATAATTATTTCCTGTGGTAGGGTACACTATTACCCTGTAATATAATACCTGGTCCAATTTAAATATTATGGGTCAATATTAAGGTCTGATATTGCGCCTTGCGCTAGTTAACCATTGAAAGATGTCTTTGAATTTTTAAAGCATTTTAGAACGCTTATTTCTTCATTTTAAGCTTCTCAGAACACTCTATTTCGCATAAGCATACATAGTAAACATTAGGGTCACGCTGTGTACCCCCTAATTGACCTATAATTATTTCCTGTGGTAGGGTACACTATAACCCTGTAATATAATACGTGGTCCAATTTAAAAATTATAGGTCAATATTAAGGTCCGATACCGTGCCGTTAGTTAACATAGAAAAGTGTCTTCGTATTTCCTTGTTTTAATGCACTATTTAAAATATACATAGTGTACCCCCTAATTGACCTATAATTATTTCCTGTGGTAGGGTACACTATTACCCTGTAATATAATACCTTGTCCAATTTAAATATTATGGGTCAATATTAAGGTCTGATATTGCGCCTTGCGTTAGTTAACCATTGAAAAATGTCTTTGAATTCTTAAAGCATTTTAGAACGCTTATTTCTTCATTTTAAGCATCTCAGAACACTCTATTTCGCATAGGCATACATAGTAAAATTTAGGGTCACGCTGTGAACCCCCTAAATGACCTATAATTATATCCTGTGGTAGGGTACACTATTACCCTGTAATATAATACGTGGTCCAATTTAAAAATTATAGGTCAATATTAAGGTCCGATACCGTGCCGTTAGTTAACATAGAAAAATGTCTTTGAATTTTTAAAGCATTTTAGAACGCTTATTTCCTCATTTTAAGCTTCTCAGAACACTTTATTTCGCATAGGCATACATAGTAAACTTTAGGGTCACGCTGTGTACCCCCTAATTGACCTATAATTATTTCCTTTGGAAGGGTACACTATTACCCTGTAATATAATACCTGGTCCAATTTAAATATTATGGGTCAATATTAAGGTCTGATATTGCGCCTTGCGTTAGTTAACCATTGAAAGATGTCTTTGAATTTTTAAAGCATTTTAGAACGCTTATTTCTTCATTTTAAGCTTCTCAGAACACTCTATTTCGCATAGGCATACATAGTAAAATTTAGAGTCACGCTGTGTACCCCCTAAATGACCTATAATTATTTCCTGTGGTAGGGTACACTATTACCCTGTAATATAATACGTGTTCCAATTTAAAAATTATAGGTCAATATTAAGGTTTGATATTGCGCCTTGCGTTAGTTAACCATTGAAAGATGTCTTTGAATTTTTAAAGCATTTTAGAACGCTTATTTCTTCATTTTAAGCTTCTCAGAACACTTTATTTCGCATAGCAATACATAGTAAACTTTAGGGTCACGCTGTGTACCCCCTAATTGACCTATAATTATTTCCTGTGGTAGGGTACACTATTACCCTGTAATATAAAAGGTGGTCCAATTTAAAAATTATAGGTCAGTATTAAGGTCCGATACCGTGCCGTTAGTTAGCATAGAAAAATGTCTTTGAATTTTTAAAGCATTTTAGAACGCTTATTTCCTCTTTTAAGCTTCTCAGAACACTTCATTTCACATAGGCATACATAGAGAACTTTAGGGTCACACTGCGTACCCCCTAATTGACCTATAATTATTTCCTGTGGTAGGGTACACTATAACCCTGTAATATAATACGTGGTCCAATTTAAAAATTATAGGTCAATATTAAGGTACGATACCGTGCCGTTAGTTAACATAGAAAAGTGTCTTCGTATTTCCTTGTTTTAATGCACTATTTAAAATATACATAGTGTACCCCCTAATTGACCTATAATTATTTCCTGTGGTAGGGTACACTATTACCCTGTAATATAATACCTGGTCCAATTTAAATATTATGGGTCAATATTAAGGTCTGATATTGCGCCTTGCGTTAGTTAACCATTGAAAGATGTCTTTGAATTTTTAAAGCATTTTAGAACGCTTATTTCTTCATTTTAAGCTTCTCAGAACACTCTATTTCGCATAGGCATACATAGTAAAATTTAGGGTCACGCTGTGTACCCCCTAAATGACCTATAATTATATCCTGTGGTAGGGTACACTATTACCCTGTAATATAATACGTGGTCCAATTTAAAAATTATAGGTCAATATTAAGGTCCGATACCGTGCCGTTAGTTAACATAGAAAAATGTCTTTGAATTTTTAAAGCATTTTAGAACGCTTATTTCCTCATTTTAAGCTTCTCAGAACACTTTATTTCGCATAGGCATACATAGTAAACTTTAGGGTCACTCTGTGTACTCCCTAATTGACCTATAATTATTTCCTGTGGTAGGGTACACTATAACCCTGTAATATAATACGTGGTCCAATTTAAAAATTATAGGTCAATATTAAGGTGCAATACCGTGCCGTTAGTTAACATTGAAAAATGTCTTAGTATTTCCTTGTTTTAATGCACTATTTAAAATATACATAGTGTACCCCCTAATTGACCTATAATTATTTCCTGTGGTAGGGTACACTATTACCCTGTAATACAATACCTGGTTCAATTTAAATATTATGGGTCAATATTAAGGTTTGATATTGCGCCTTGCGTCAGTTAACCATTGAAAGATGTCTTTGAATTTTTAAAGCATTTTAGAACGCTTATTTCTTCATTTTAAGCTTCTCAGAACACTCTATTTCGCATAGGCATACATAGTAAAATTTAGGGTCACGCTGTGTACCCCCTAAATGACCTATAATTATTTCCTGTGGTAGGGTACACTATTACCCTCTAATATAATACGTGGTCCAATTTAAAAATTATAGGTCAATATTAAGGTCCGATACCGTGCCGTTAGTTAACATAGAAAAATGTCTTTGAATTTTTAAAGCATTTTAGAACGCTTATTTCCTCATTTTAAGCTTCTCAGAACACTTTATTTCGCATAGGCATACATAGTAAACTTTAGGGTCACTCTGTGTACTCCCTAATTGACCTATAATTATTTCCTGTGGTAGGGTACACTATAACCCTGTAATATAATACGTGGTCCAATTTAAAAATTATAGGTCAATATTAAGGTGCAATACCGTGCCGTTAGTTAACATAGAAAAGTGTCTTCGTATTTTCTTGTTTTAATGCACTATTTAAAACATACATAGTGTACCCCCTAATTGACCTATAATTATTTCCTGTTGTAGGGTACACTATTACCCTGTAATATAATACCTGGTCCAATTTAAATATTATGGGTCAATATTAAGGTCTGATATTGCGCCTTGCGCTAGTTAACCATTGAAAGATGTCTTTGAATTTTTAAAGCATTTTAGAACGCTTATTTCCTCATTTTAAGCTTCTCAGAACACTTTATTTCGCATAGGCATACATAGTAAACTTTAGGGTCACTCTGTGTACTCCCTAATTGACCTATAATTATTTCCTGTGGTAGGGTACACTATAACCCTGTAATATAATACGTGGTCCAATTTAAAAATTATAGGTCAATATTAAGGTGCAATACCGTGCCGTTAGTTAACATAGAAAAGTGTCTTCGTATTTTCTTGTTTTAATGCACTATTTAAAACATACATAGTGTACCCCCTAATTGACCTATAATTATTTCCTGTTGTAGGGTACACTATTACCCTGTAATATAATACCTGGTCCAATTGAAATATTATGGTTCCATATTAAGGTCTGATATCGCGCCTTGCGTTAGTTAACCATTGAAAGATGTCTTTGAATTTTTAAAGCATTTTAGAACGCTTATTTCTTCATTTTAAGCTTCTCAGAACACTCTATTTCGCATAGGCATACATAGTAAATTTTAGGGTCACGCTGTGTACCACCTAATTGACCTATAATTATTTCCTCTGGTAAGGTACACTATTACCCTGTAATATAATACATGGTACAATTTAAAAATTATAGGTCAATATTAAGGTCCGATACCGTGCCGTTAGTTAACATAGAAAAGTGTCTTCGTATTTCCTTGTTTTAATGCACTATTTAAAATATACATAGTGTACCCCCTAATTGACCTATAATTATTTCCTGTGGTAGGGTACACTATTACCCTGTAATATAATACCTGGTCCAATTTAAATATTATGGGTCAATATTAAGGTCTGATATTGCGCCTTGCGCTAGTTAACCATTGAAAGATGTCTTTGAATTTTTAAAGCATTTTAGAACGCTTATTTCTTCATTTTAAGCTTCTCAGAACACTCTATTTCGCATAAGCATACATAGTAAAATTTAGGGTCACGCTGTGTACCCCATAAATGACCTATAATTATTTCCTGTGGTAGGGTACACTATTACCCTGTAATATAATACGTGGTCCAATTTAAAAATTATAGGTCAATATTAAGGACCGATATCGTGCCGTTAGTTAACATTGAAAAATGTCTTTGAATTTTTAAAGTATTTTAGAACGCTTATTTCCTCATTTTAAGCTTCTCAGAACACTTTATTTCGCATAGGCATACATAGTAAACTTTAGGGTCTCTCTGTGTACCCCCTAATTGACCTATAATTATTTCCTGTGGTAGGGTACACTATAACCCTGTAATATAATACGTGGTCCAATTTAAAAATTATAGGTCAATATTAAGGTCCGATACCGTGCCGTTAGTTAACATAGAAAAGTGTATTCGTATTTCCTTGTTTTAATGCACTATTTAAAATATACATAGTGTACCCCCTAATTGACCTATAATTATTTCCTGTGGTAGGGTACACTATTACCCTGTAATATAATACGTGGTCCAATTTAAAAATTATAGGTCAATAATAAGGTCCGATACCGTGCCGTTAGTTAACATAGAAAAATGTCTTTGAATTTTCTTGTTTTAATGCACTATTTAAAACATACATAGTGTACCCCCTAATTGACCTATAATTATTTCCTGTTGTAGGGTACACTATTACCCTGTAATATAATACCTGGTCCAATTGAAATATTATGGTTCCATATTAAGGTCTGATATCGCGCCTTGCGTTAGTTAACCATTGAAAGATGTCTTTGAATTTTTAAAGCATTTTAGAACGCTTATTTCTTCATTTTAAGCTTCTCAGAACACTCTATTTCGCATAGGCATACATAGTAAATTTTAGGGTCACGCTGTGTACCACCTAATTGACCTATAATTATTTCCTGTGGTAGGGTACACTATTACCCTGTAATATAATAGGTGGTCCAATTTAAAAATTATAGGTCAATATTAAGGTCCGATACCGTGAAGTTAGTTAACATAGAAAAATGTCTTTGAATTTTAAAGCATTTTAGAACGCTTATTTCCTCATTTTAAGCTTCTCAGAACACTTTATTTCGCATAGGCATACATAGTAAACTTTAGGGTCACTTAGTGTACCCCCTAATTGTCCTATAATTATTTCCTGTGGTAGGGTACACTATAACCCTGTAATATAATACGTGGTCCAGTTTAAAAATTATAGGTCAATATTAAGGTCCGATACCGTGCCGTTAGTTAACATAGAAAAGTGTCTTCGTATTTCCTTGTTTTAATGCACTATTTAAAATATACATAGTGTACCCCCTAATTGACCTATAATTATTTCCTGTGGTAGGGTACACTATTACCCTGTAATATAATATCTGGTCCAATTTAAATATTATGGGTCAATATTAAGGTCTGATATTGCGAATTGCGTTAGTTAACCATTGAAAGAAGTTTTTGAATTTTTAAAGCATTTTAGAACGCTTATTTCTTCATTTTAAGCATCTCAGAACACTCTATTTCGCATAGGCATATATATAGTAAACTTTAGGGTCACTCTGTGTACCCCATAATTGACCTATAATTATTTCCTGTGGTAGGGTACACTATAACCCTGTAATATAATACGTGGTCCAATTTAAAATTATAGGTCAATATTAAGGTCCGATACCGTGCCGTTAGTTAACATAGAAAAGTGTCTTCGTATTTCCTTGTTTTAATGCACTATTTAAAATATACATAGTGTACCCCCTAATTGACCTATAATAATTTCCTGTGGTAGGGTACACTATTACCCTGTAATATAATACCTGGTCCAATTTAAATATTATGGGTCAATATTAAGGTCTGATATTGCGCCTTGCGTTAGTTAACAATTGGAAGATGTCTTTGAATTTTTAAAGCATTTTAGAACGCTTATTTCTTCATTTTAAGCATCTCAGAACACACTATTTCGCATAGGCATACATAGTAAAATTTAGGGTCACGCTGTGTACCCCCTAAATGACCTATAATTATTTCCTGTGGTAGGGTGCACTATTACCCTGTAATATAATACGTGGTCCAATTTAAAAATTATAGGTCAATATTAAGGTCCGATACCGTGCCGTTAGTTAACATAGAAAAATGTCTTTGAATTTTTAAAGCATTTTAGAACGCTTATTTCCTCATTTTAAGCTTCTCAGAACACTTTATTTTGCATAGGCATACATAGTAAACTTTAGGGTCACGCTGTGTACCCCCTAATTGACCTATAATTATTTCCTTTGGTAGGGTACACTATTACCCTGTAATATAATACCTGGTCCAATTTAAATTTTATGGGTCAATATTAAGGTCTGATATTGCGCCTTGCGTTAGTTAACCATTGAAAGATGTCTTTGAATTTTTAAAGCATTTTAGAACGCTTATTTCTTCATTTTAAGCTTCTCAGAACACTCTATTTCGCATAGGCATACATAGTAAAATTTAGGGTCACGCTGTGTACCCCCTAAATGACCTATAATTATTTCCTGTGGTAGGGTACACTATTACCCTGTAATATAATACGTGGTCCAATTTAAAAATTATAGGTCAATATTAAGTTCCGATACCGTGCCGTTAGTTAACATTGAAAAATGTCTTCGTATTTCCTTGTTTTAATGCACTATTTAAAATATACATAGTGTACCCCCTAATTGACCTATAATTATTTCCTGTGGTAGGGTACACTATTACCCTGTAATATAATACCTGGTCCAATTTAAATATTATGGGTCAATATTAAGGTTTGATATTGCGCCTTGCGTTAGTTAACCATTGAAAGATGTCTTTGAATTTTTAAAGCATTTTAGAACGCTTATTTCTTCATTTTAAGCTTCTCAGAACACTTTATTTCGCATAGGCATACATAGTAAACTTTAGGGTCACGCTGTGTACCCCCTAATTGACCTATAATTATTTCCTGTGGTAGGGTACACTATTACCCTGTAATATAATAGGTGGTCCAATTTAAAAATTATAGGTCAATATTAAGGTCCGATACCGTGCCGTTAGTTAGCATAGAAAAATGTCTTTGATTTTTTAAAGCATTTTAGAACGCTTATTTCCTCATTTTAAGCTTCTCAGAACACTCTATTTCGCATAGGCATACATAGTAAATTTTAGGGTCACGCTGTGTACCACCTAATTGACCTATAATTATTTCCTGTGGTAAGGTACACTATTACCCTGTAATATAATACGTGGTACAATTTAAAAATTATAGGTCAATATTAAGGTCCGATACCGTGCCGTTAGTTAACATAGAAAAGTGTCTTCGTATTTCCTTGTTTTAATGCACTATTTAAAATATACATAGTGTACCCCCTAATTGACCTATAATTATTTCCTGTGGTAGGGTACACTATTACCCTGTAATATAATACCTGGTCCAATTTAAATATTATGGGTCAATATTAAGGTCTGATATTGCGCCTTGCGCTAGTTAACCATTGAAAGATGTCTTTGAATTTTTAAAGCATTTTAGAACGCTTATTTCTTCATTTTAAGCTTCTCAGAACACTCTATTTCGCATAAGCATACATAGTAAAATTTAGGGTCACGCTGTGTACCCCATAAATGACCTATAATTATTTCCTGTGGTAGGGTACACTATTACCCTGTAATATAATACGTGGTCCAATTTAAAAATTATAGGTCAATATTAAGGACCGATATCGTGCCGTTAGTTAACATTGAAAAATGTCTTTGAATTTTTAAAGTATTTTAGAACGCTTATTTCCTCATTTTAAGCTTCTCAGAACACTTTATTTCGCATAGGCATACATAGTAAACTTTAGGGTCTCTCTGTGTACCCCCTAATTGACCTATAATTATTTCCTGTGGTAGGGTACACTATAACCCTGTAATATAATACGTGGTCCAATTTAAAAATTATAGGTCAATATTAAGGTCCGATACCGTGCCGTTAGTTAACATAGAAAAGTGTATTCGTATTTCCTTGTTTTAATGCACTATTTAAAATATACATAGTGTACCCCCTAATTGACCTATAATTATTTCCTGTGGTAGGGTACACTATTACCCTGTAATATAATACGTGGTCCAATTTAAAAATTATAGGTCAATAATAAGGTCCGATACCGTGCCGTTAGTTAACATAGAAAAATGTCTTTGAATTTTCTTGTTTTAATGCACTATTTAAAACATACATAGTGTACCCCCTAATTGACCTATAATTATTTCCTGTTGTAGGGTACACTATTACCCTGTAATATAATACCTGGTCCAATTGAAATATTATGGTTCCATATTAAGGTCTGATATCGCGCCTTGCGTTAGTTAACCATTGAAAGATGTCTTTGAATTTTTAAAGCATTTTAGAACGCTTATTTCTTCATTTTAAGCTTCTCAGAACACTCTATTTCGCATAGGCATACATAGTAAATTTTAGGGTCACGCTGTGTACCACCTAATTGACCTATAATTATTTCCTGTGGTAGGGTACACTATTACCCTGTAATATAATAGGTGGTCCAATTTAAAAATTATAGGTCAATATTAAGGTCCGATACCGTGAAGTTAGTTAACATAGAAAAATGTCTTTGAATTTTAAAGCATTTTAGAACGCTTATTTCCTCATTTTAAGCTTCTCAGAACACTTTATTTCGCATAGGCATACATAGTAAACTTTAGGGTCACTTAGTGTACCCCCTAATTGTCCTATAATTATTTCCTGTGGTAGGGTACACTATAACCCTGTAATATAATACGTGGTCCAGTTTAAAAATTATAGGTCAATATTAAGGTCCGATACCGTGCCGTTAGTTAACATAGAAAAGTGTCTTCGTATTTCCTTGTTTTAATGCACTATTTAAAATATACATAGTGTACCCCCTAATTGACCTATAATTATTTCCTGTGGTAGGGTACACTATTACCCTGTAATATAATATCTGGTCCAATTTAAATATTATGGGTCAATATTAAGGTCTGATATTGCGAATTGCGTTAGTTAACCATTGAAAGAAGTTTTTGAATTTTTAAAGCATTTTAGAACGCTTATTTCTTCATTTTAAGCATCTCAGAACACTCTATTTCGCATAGGCATATATATAGTAAACTTTAGGGTCACTCTGTGTACCCCATAATTGACCTATAATTATTTCCTGTGGTAGGGTACACTATAACCCTGTAATATAATACGTGGTCCAATTTAAAATTATAGGTCAATATTAAGGTCCGATACCGTGCCGTTAGTTAACATAGAAAAGTGTCTTCGTATTTCCTTGTTTTAATGCACTATTTAAAATATACATAGTGTACCCCCTAATTGACCTATAATAATTTCCTGTGGTAGGGTACACTATTACCCTGTAATATAATACCTGGTCCAATTTAAATATTATGGGTCAATATTAAAGTCTGATATTGCGCCTTGCGTTAGTTAACAATTGGAAGATGTCTTTGAATTTTTAAAGCATTTTAGAACGCTTATTTCTTCATTTTAAGCATCTCAGAACACACTATTTCGCATAGGCATACATAGTAAAATTTAGGGTCACGCTGTGTACCCCCTAAATGACCTATAATTATTTCCTGTGGTAGGGTGCACTATTACCCTGTAATATAATACGTGGTCCAATTTAAAAATTATAGGTCAATATTAAGGTCCGATACCGTGCCGTTAGTTAACATAGAAAAATGTCTTTGAATTTTTAAAGCATTTTAGAACGCTTATTTCCTCATTTTAAGCTTCTCAGAACACTTTATTTTGCATAGGCATACATAGTAAACTTTAGGGTCACGCTGTGTACCCCCTAATTGACCTATAATTATTTCCTTTGGTAGGGTACACTATTACCCTGTAATATAATACCTGGTCCAATTTAAATTTTATGGGTCAATATTAAGGTCTGATATTGCGCCTTGCGTTAGTTAACCATTGAAAGATGTCTTTGAATTTTTAAAGCATTTTAGAACGCTTATTTCTTCATTTTAAGCTTCTCAGAACACTCTATTTCGCATAGGCATACATAGTAAAATTTAGGGTCACGCTGTGTACCCCCTAAATGACCTATAATTATTTCCTGTGGTAGGGTACACTATTACCCTGTAATATAATACGTGGTCCAATTTAAAAATTATAGGTCAATATTAAGTTCCGATACCGTGCCGTTAGTTAACATTGAAAAATGTCTTCGTATTTCCTTGTTTTAATGCACTATTTAAAATATACATAGTGTACCCCCTAATTGACCTATAATTATTTCCTGTGGTAGGGTACACTATTACCCTGTAATATAATACCTGGTCCAATTTAAATATTATGGGTCAATATTAAGGTTTGATATTGCGCCTTGCGTTAGTTAACCATTGAAAGATGTCTTTGAATTTTTAAAGCATTTTAGAACGCTTATTTCTTCATTTTAAGCTTCTCAGAACACTTTATTTCGCATAGGCATACATAGTAAACTTTAGGGTCACGCTGTGTACCCCCTAATTGACCTATAATTATTTCCTGTGGTAGGGTACACTATTACCCTGTAATATAATAGGTGGTCCAATTTAAAAATTATAGGTCAATATTAAGGTCCGATACCGTGCCGTTAGTTAGCATAGAAAAATGTCTTTGATTTTTTAAAGCATTTTAGAACGCTTATTTCCTCATTTTAAGCTTCTCAGAACACTCTATTTCGCATAGGCATACATAGTAAATTTTAGGGTCACGCTGTGTACCACCTAATTGACCTATAATTATTTCCTGTGGTAAGGTACACTATTACCCTGTAATATAATACGTGGTACAATTTAAAAATTATAGGTCAATATTAAGGTCCGATACCGTGCCGTTAGTTAACATAGAAAAGTGTCTTCGTATTTCCTTGTTTTAATGCACTATTTAAAATATACATAGTGTACCCCCTAAATGACCTATAATTATTTCCTGTGGTAGGGTACACTATTACCCTGTAATATAATAGGTGGTCCAATTTAAAAATTATAGGTCAATATTAAGGTCCGATACCGTGAAGTTAGTTAACATAGAAAAATGTCTTTGAATTTTAAAGCATTTTAGAACGCTTATTTCCTCATTTTAAGCTTCTCAGAACACTTTATTTCGCATAGGCATACATAGTAAACTTTAGGGTCACTCAGTGTACCCCCTAATTGTCCTATAATTATTTCCTGTGGTAGGGTACACTATAACCCTGTAATATAATACGTGGTCCAGTTTAAAAATTATAGGTCAATATTAAGGTCCGATACCGTGCCGTTAGTTAACATAGAAAAGTGTCTTCGTATTTCCTTGTTTTAATGCACTATTTAAAATATACATAGTGTACCCCCTAATTGACCTATAATTATTTCCTGTGGTAGGGTACACTATTACCCTGTAATATAATATCTGGTCCAATTTAAATATTATGGGTCAATATTAAGGTCTGATATTGCGAATTGCGTTAGTTAACCATTGAAAGAATTTTTTGAATTTTTAAAGCATTTTAGAACGCTTATTTCTTCATTTTAAGCATCTCAGAACACTCTATTTCGCATAGGCATATATATAGTAAACTTTAGGGTCACTCTGTGTACCCCATAATTGACCTATAATTATTTCCTGTGGTAGGGTACACTATAACCCTGTAATATAATACGTGGTCCAATTTAAAAATTATAGGTCAATATTAAGGTCCGATACCGTGCCGTTAGTTAACATTGAAAAATGTCTTCGTATTTCCTTGTTTTAATGCACTATTTAAAATATACATAGTGTACCCCCTAATTGACCTATAATTATTTCCTGTGGTAGGGTACACTATTACCCTGTAATACAATACCTGGTTCAATTTAAATATTATGGGTAAATATTAAGGTTTGATATTGCGCCTTGCGTTAGTTAACCATTGAAAGATGTCTTTGAATTTTTAAAGCATTTTAGAACGCTTATTTCTTCATTTTAAGCTTCTCAGAACACTCTATTTCGCATAGGCATACATAGTAAAATTTAGGGTCACGCTGTGTACCCCCTAAATGACCTATAATTATTTCCTGTGGTAGGGTACACTATTACCCTGTAATATAATACGTGGTCCAATTTAAAAATTATAGGTCAATATTAAGGTCCGATACCGTGCCGTTAGTTAACATAGAAAAATGTCTTTGAATTTTTAAAGCATTTTAGAACGCTTATTTCCTCATTTTAAGCTTCTCAGAACACTTTATTTCGCATAGGCATACATAGTAAACTTTAGGGTCACGCTGTGTACCCCCTAATTGACCTATAATTCTTTCCTTTGGTGGGGTACACTATTACCCTGTAATATAATACCTGGTCCAATTTAAATATTATGGGTCAATATTAAGGTCTGATATTGCGCCTTGCGTTAGTTAACCATTGAAAGATGTCTTTGAATTTTTAAAGCATTTTAGAACGCTTATTTCTTCATTTTAAGCTTCTCAGAGCACTCTATTTCGCATAGGCATACATAGTAAAATTTAGGGTCACGCTGTGTACCCCCTAAATGACCTATAATTATTTCCTGTGGTAGGGCACACTATTACCCTGTAATATAATACGTGGTCCAATTTAAAAATTATAGGTCTATATTAAGTTCCGATACCGTACCGTTAGTTAACATTGAAAAATGTCTTCGTATTTCCTTGTTTTAATGCACTATTTAAAATATACATAGTGTACCCCCTAATTGACCTATAATTATTTCCTGTGGTAGGGTACACTATTACCCTGTAATACAATACCTGGCTCAATTTAAATATTATGGGTCAATATTAAGGTTTGATATTGCGCCTTGCGTTAGTTAACCATTGAAAGATGTCTTTGAATTTTTAAAGCATTTTAGAACGCTTATTTCTTCATTTTAAGCTTCTCAGAACACTCTATTTCGCATAGGCATACATAGTAAAATTTAGGGTCACGCTGTGTACCCCCTAAATGACCTATAATTAATTCCTGTGGTAGGGTACACTATTACCCTCTAATATAATACGTGGTCCAATTTAAAAATTATAGGTCAATATTAAGGACCGATACCGTACCGTTAGTTAACATTGAAAAATGTCTTCGTATTTCCTTGTTTTAATGCACTATTTAAAATATACATAGTGTACCCCCTAATTGACCTATAATTATTTCCTGTGGTAGGGAACACTATTACCCTGTAATACAATACTTGGTTCAATTTAAATATTATGGGTCAATATTAAGGTTTGATATTGCGCCTTGCGTTAGTTAACCATTGAAAGATGTCTTTGAATTTTTAAAGCATTTTAGAACGTTTATTTCTTCATTTTAAGCTTCTCAGAACACTTTATTTCGCATAGGCATACATAGTAAACTTTAGGGTCACGCTGTGTACCCCCTAATTGACCTATAATTATTTCCTGTGGTAAGGTACACTATTACCCTGTAATATAATAGGTGGTCCAATTTAAAAATTATAGGTCAATATTAAGGTCCGATACCGTGCCGTTAGTTAGCATAGAAAAATGTCATTGAATTTTTAAAGCATTTTAGAACGCTTATTTCCTCATTTTAAGCTTCTCAGAACACTTTATTTCGCATAGGCATACATAGTAAACTTTAGGGTCACTCTGCGTACCCCCTAATTGACCTATAATTATTTCCTGTGGTAGGGTACACTATAACCCTGTAATATAATACGTGGTCCAATTTAAAAATTATAGGTCAATATTAAGGTCCGATACCGTGCCGTTAGTTAACATAGAAAAGTGTCTTCGTATTTCCTTGTTTTAATGCACTATTTAAAATATACATAGTGTACCCCCTAATTGACCTATAATTATTTCCTGTGGTAGGGTACACTATTACCCTGTAATATAATACCTGGTCCAATTTAAATATTATGGGTCAATATTAAGGTCTGATATTGCGCCTTGCGTTAGTTAACCATTGAAAGATGTCTTTGAATTTTTAAAGCATTTTAGAACGCTTATTTCTTCATTTTAAGCATCTCAGAACACTCTATTTCGCATAGGCATACATAGTAAAATTTAGGGTCACGCTGTGTACCCCCTAAATGACCTATAATTATTTCCTGTGGTAGGGTACACTATTACCCTGTAATATAATACGTGGTCCAATTTAAAAATTATAGGTCAATAATAAGGTCCGATACCGTGCCGTTAGTTAACATAGAAAAATGTCTTTGAATTTTTAAAGCATTTTAGAACGCTTATTTCCTCATTTTAAGCTTCTCAGAACACTTTATTTCGCAACGGCATACATAGTAAACTTTAGGGTCACTCTGTGTACCCCCTAATTGACCTATAATTATTTCCTGTGGTAGGGTACACTATAACCCTGTAATATAATACGTGGTCCAATTTAAAAATTATAGGTCAATATTAAGGTCCGATACCGTGCCGTTAGTTAACATAGAAAAGTGTCTTCGTATTTTCTTGTTTTAATGCACTATTTAAAACATACATAGTGTACCCCCTAATTGACCTATAATTATTTCCTGTTGTAGGGTACACAATTACCCTGTAATATAATACCTGGTCCAATTGAAATATTATGGTTCCATATTAAGGTCTGATATCGCGCCTTGCGTTAGTTAACCATTGAAAGATGTCTTTGAATTTTTAAAGCATTTTAGAACGCTTATTTCTTCATTTTAAGCTTCTCAGAACACTCTATTTCGCATAGGCATACATAGTAAATTTTAGGGTCACGCTGTGTACCACCTAATTGACCTATAATTATTTCCTGTGGTAAGGTACACTATTACCCTGTAATATAATACGTGGTACAATTTAAAAATT